>NC_053027.1:78232645-78436699 GCF_003073215.2 Triticum urartu | reverse complement strand
TACCAAAGGCATTATGTATCGGAGAAATAACTCACAAGGTGATTAATTATGAAGGACATTGTCGGATAATAATCCAACAGTGAATGGTGATCCACAATGGAGCTGATGTGAGTATCGATACCCAATCAGAGGAAGAAAGAATGCAAATGCATCGTTTTACAAAACATCTGAATAATTCAACGTTTAAATAACAAAGGATTTATGATTTTCAAAACAAGGGATCAGGAGCAAACGCTCTGATCAAGGACGGACAAGTTGAATAGACTTAGGGGTACAATCGATGGCAATCTGATTGGCCGAGGACCAGCTCACGTTTTAAATGACATCTGAGCTGGAAGGATGAATTCTATGTTCTGAGTGAGGATTGCGAGCTTCGCAACATATTGAGTCAATGGACTCAAAATGATATTGACAAGGTTGCCAATAAGACTACTATACTTATGGGATTAACCATAATGCAAGCAAGCAAGAATTTTAGGAGCAATAGGTTGCTCAGGATTTTCGGAAGACCGAATGGTGTTTCGAAGAATTTTGTGAACTGCATGAATATCTGGGGATGAGCGGATACTCGATGAGTGCGAGAATTATCTGTAGGGGTATTCAGGTGACAAAGAACAACAAGGCAGTAAGCTCGAAGGATTCTCGAAAATACGACGAGTATTTCGGGGTATCTTGTAATAACAAGACCAACTAGGGAGGTATGCAAGCATAACAACTGCAAGTATTTATCCATAAGGGTTGATCGGTGGTCGGGAATTGCAAAAGCAACGGGCTCAAGGTCTCGAGAGAAAATTGGAGAGTATCTTCGAAATCTTCTGGTGCAGCCGGCGATCACCTGGACTGAAGGGGCTCTCCGGGAGAAAGTATTTACGAGAACCTAAGTTAGATTTTTAGTAAATTCATTTAACCCGAATAGAAGAGAGATCAGAGTCCCAGAGTATAGGTCGAGGAATAAAAGATCCTAATACCACCCAAATGGCTACGTGGGCCCGTAAGCCACACAACCATGTTAGTAAACAGTTTTCACTGACTAGACTCGACTTCGGCCAAGGAGTTTGGAAGGGGGATTCCTACAGGCAGTCGGCTCTGATACCAACTTGTGACGCCCCTGATTTAATCGTACACTAATCATACATGCAAACGTGTACGATCAAGATCAGGGACTCACTGGAAGATATCACAACACAACTCTACAAATAAAATAAGTCATACAAGCATCATATTACAAGCCAGGGGTCTCGAAGGCTCAAATACAAGAGCTCGATCATAGACGAGTCAGCAGAAGCAACAATAT
Source organism: Triticum urartu (assembly GCF_003073215.2). NCBI lineage: Eukaryota > Viridiplantae > Streptophyta > Magnoliopsida > Poales > Poaceae > Triticum > Triticum urartu. The sequence goes on along the minus strand of NC_053027.1, from coordinate 78,435,405 downwards.
CTGAGTACAAACATAAGTTAAACAAGTTTGCCTTAAGAAGGCTAGCACAAACTGGGATACAGATCGAAAGAGGCGCAGGCCTCCTGCCTGGGATCCTCCTAAACTACTCCTGGTCATCGTCAGCGGGCAGCACGTAGTAGTAGGCACCTCCGATGTAGTAGGAGTCGTCGTCGACGGTGGCGTCTGGCTCCTGGACTCCAGCATCTGGTTGCGACAACCAGAAAGAAAGGAAAGGGGGAAAAGGGGGAGAAAGCAACCGTGAGTACTCATCCAAAGTACTCGCAAGCAAGGAGCTACACTACATATGCATGGGTATCAAATGGAGTAAGGGTATCATATGTGGACTGAACTGCAGAATGCCAGAATAAGAGGGGGATAACTAATCCTTTCGAAGACTACGCTTCTGGCAGCCTCCGTCTTGCAACATGTAGAAGAGAGTAGACTGAAGTCCTCCAAGTAGCATCGCATAGCATAATCCTAACCGATGATCCTCCCCTCGTCGCCCTGTGAGAGAGCAATCACCGGTTGTATCTGGCACTTGGAAGGGTGTGTTTTATTAAGTATCCAGTTCTAGTTGTCATAGGGTCAAGGTACAACTCCAAGTCGTCCTGTTACCGAAGATCACGGCTATTCGAATAGATTAACTTCCCTGTAGGGGTGCACCACATACCCCAACACGCTCGATCCCATTTGGCCGGACACACTTTCCGAGGTCATGCCCGGCCTCGGAAGATCAACACGTCGCAGCCCCACCTAGGCACAACAGAGAGGTCAGCACGCCGGTCTAAACCTAAGCGCACAGGGGTCTGGGCCCATCGCCCTTAGCACACCTGCACATTGCGTGGGCGGCCGGAAGCAGACCTAGCCTAGTGGCGTTCTAGTCCAATCCAGCGCGCGCCACTCCGTCGCTGACGTCAAGAAGGCTTCGGCTGATACCACGATGCCGGGATACCCATAACTACTCCCACGTAGATGGTTAGTGCATATAGACCAAATGGCCAGACTCAGATCAAATACCCAGATCTCGTTAAGCGTGTTAAGTATCCGCGAACGCCGAACAGGGCCAGGCCCACCTCTCTCCTAGGTGGCCTGAACCTGCCCTGTCGCTCCACCACAAAGTAACAGTCGGGGGGCGTCGGGAACCCAGGCCCACCTCTACCGGGATGGAGCCACCTGCCCCTTCAGCCCCCATCTCCAAACAATTTCTCCGGTAACGTAACAGCGTAAAGTATATAGTATATGCCCGTGATCACCTCCCGAGTGATCACGGCCCAGTAGTATAGCATGACAGACAGACAAGAGTGTAGGGCCACTGATGGAACACTAGCATCCTATACTAAGCAGTAGGATAGCAGGTAATGGTAACAACAGTAGTAGCAAGGACAGGCTATGCATCAGGATAGGAATAACGGAAAGCAGTAACATGCTACACTACTCTAATGCAAGCAGTATAGAGAAGAGTAGGCGGTATCTGGTGATCAAAGGGGGGGCTTGCCTGGTTGCTCAGACAAGGAGGGGTCATCAACACCGTAGTTGATCGGGGTACCAGCAGCAGCGTCGGTCTCGTAGTCTAGCGGGAGAAGAGGGGGAAGAAACAATAAATATTTAAGCAAACAGATGCATAGCGATGCATGACATGACAAGTATCGGTGCTAGGGGTGCCCTAACACGGTATGAGGTGATACTGGTGAAGGGGGGAAACATCCGGGAAAGTATTCCCGAGGTTCCACGTTTTCAGGCAGAGGAGCCGGAGGGGGAAAGTTGCGAGTTCGATAGGTTAGGCATGCGTGGCGGACGAACGGGCTGCGTATCCGGGTTCGTCTCGTCGTTCTGAGCAACTTTCATGTAGAAAGTATTTTCATCCGAGTTACGGATTAAAAGATATGATTTTCTAAAGATTTAAATCATTTTATGATATTTAATTAATTAATTAATTTAATTCAAAAATGGATATATGACATCAGCATGATGTCATGCTGACGTCGGCAGTCAACAGGGGTTGACTGGTCAACCCGACGTGTGGGGCCGGTCAGTGCCTAGTCAGCAGTACAGTCAGCGTTGACTGGGTCAAAGTTGACCAGTCAACAGGGCCAATGGGGCCCATCTGTCAGTGTCACATATTTTAAAACGGGGGTTTAAATTAAGCTAACTAGGGGTGGGGCCCCGCTGTCATTGGCTGTTAACTAAACTAATAGATTAATTAACTAAACTAAGTGATTAGGTTAATCTAATCAGGATTCATTAAACTAATTAATTCTTCAATTAATTAATATTTTAATTAGTATTTATTAATTTATTTATTAAATCTTTTTTTTTCGTTCTGGGCATGGGCCCCGTTTGCCATAGGCACCAGGGGCTTAGCGGGCGTGCGGGCAGCGGGTTACGGGCGCAGAGGCGCTGTGAGCGCCCAGACCTGGGCGAGGGCCGAGCGGGCGCCGGGCGTCGGAGATGGCCGCGGCGAGGCCACGGCAGGGCGGCGGCCCAGCGAGCCGGAGGTGGGGCGGAGCAGGACGGCGCGTCGGCGGCCGCAGTGGTGGGCGGAACCGGCGCGGCCACGACGCGGTTCGGCGGCCGGGCGCAGCGGTGGCAGCGATGGCAGAACAGGCGACCGCGGGAGGCACGAAGGCGAGCGCGAGGTCACGGCGAGACTTGCGGCGCGCGCAGCAGAGACCGGGGAGAGGGAAGGTAGTGGCGCGAGCATTTCAGCCGGGGCGCGCGGCCGATGCGGTGAGCGCGCGCGGGGGCTTGCGGCGACGAGCGCGAGCGCGCGAGGGAGAGGGAGGAAGCGAGGCGCGTGCTCACTGGGGCCGTAGGGGAAATGGCAGCGGGGGTCGGGGGGTGTCGGGGACGACGCGGCGGAGACGGGGAGGCGGAGGCGCGTCGAGCTCTGGGCGGCGATGGGTCGAGGCCGCGGCTTCCGGCGGGCGCCGCGCGAGGGAGAGGATGGGCGCGAAGGAGTTCCGATGACGGGGCGGGGCAGCGCCGGGGACGGGCGCCGACGTCGGGGGCGCGGGAAGCGGGCGTCTCAGGCGAGGTTGACGGGGATCGATCCCGATCCAGATCGGATCGGGAGGGGGAAGTGGGGCGACGTGGGGGTGAGTGGGGGTGGATAGTGTTTCGGTTGACCAGGGTGGGGGGTTATGGGGGTGTGTGCTGGGGCCGGCTGGGCCGGGGGGGGCGGCCCGTTCAGGCGGCTGAGGCCAGCTGGGCCACTTGGCCCAGCGGGGGGGGGGGGGCTTTCTCTTTTTTGTTTTTTGTTAGTTTAGTTTTTCTCTTTTCTGTTTTCTCTTTTCTTTTATTTATTTTCTTGTACTGTTTTATTTCTAGTTTCTTTTATTTTTAGATTTATAAAAATTATAACTAGTACCTAAATTTGTATTTATAAACAATCTACTGTTAGATTAAATCTTAACCCATAATAAAATAGTTTTAATATTTTTATAAAATTCAATAGGCATTTGTTTAATTGTTTTCACTACTGTTTTAATCATTTTAGAGCCCTTAAACATTTTATCAAGGTTTGGTTTCTCCACCACAATTATCTATGCTATTTTTGGTTCACTCCGAACATTTTTGTTTCAATGTTTGAAAACTTTTATTGTATGCCATATTTGGAATTTGAATTTTGAACCGGTTTTTGAACTAACGAGGGATTGGCAGCAGTAACTGAGGTGACGTGGCATCATTAGCGGAGGTTCACTGTAGCTTAATTATCCGGGCGTCACACGATTGCCGCATTTTATGATTATGAAATTTGGCAGATGGATGTCAAAACTGCATTCCTGAATGGATTTCTAGAAGAAGAGTTGTATATGATGCAACTATAAGGTTTTGTCGATCCAAAGGGAGCTAACAAAGTGTGCAAGCTCCAGCGATCCATTTATGGACTGGTGCAAGCCTCTCGGAGTTGGAATAAACGCTTTGATAGTGTGATCAAAGCATTTGGTTTTGCACAAACTTTTGGAGAAGCCTGTATTTACAAGAAAGTGAGTGGGAGCTCTGTAGCATTTTTGATATTATATGCGAATGACATATTACTGATTGGAAATGATATAGAATTTCTGGATAGCATAAAGGAATACTTGAATAAGAGTTTTTCAATGAAAGACCTCGGTGCAGCTGCTTACATATTGGGCATTAAGATCTATAGAGATAGATCAAGACGCTTAATTGGACTTTCACAAAGCACATACCTTGACAAAGTTTTGAAGAAGTTCAAAATGGATCAAGCAAAGAAAGGGTTCTTGCCTATGTTACGTGGTGTGAAGTTGAGTAAGACTCAATGCCCGACCACTGGAGAAGATAGAGAGAAAATGAAAGATGTTCCCTATGCTTCAGCCATTGGCTCTATCATGTATGCAATGCTGTGTACCAGACCTGATGTGTTCCTTGTTATAAGTTTAGCAGGGAGATACCAAAGTAATCCAGGAGTGGATCACTGGACAGCGGTCAAGAACATTCTGAAGTACCTGAAAAGGACTAAGGATATGTTTCTCGTTTATGGAGGTGACAAAGAGCTCATCGTAAATGGTTACGTTGATGCAAGCTTTGACACTGATCCGGACGATTCTAAATCGCAAACCGGATACGTGTTTACATTGAACGGTGGAGCTGTCAGTTGGTGCAGTTCTAAACAAAGCGTCGTGGTGGGATCTACATGTGAAGCGGAGTACATAGCTGCTTCGGAAGCAGCAAATGAAAGAGTCTGGATGAAGGAGTTCATATCCGATCTAGGTGTCATACCTAGTGCATCGGGTCCAATGAATATCTTTTGTGACAATACTGGAGCAATTGCCTTAGCGAAGGAATCCAGATTTCACAAGAGAACCAAGCACATCAAGAGACGCTTCAATTCCATCCGGGATCTAGTCCAGGTGGGAGACATAGAAATTTGAAAGATACATACGGATCTGAATGTTGCAGACCCGTTGACTAAGACTCTTCCACGAGCAAAACATGATCAGCACCAAGGCTCCATGGGTGTTAGAATCATTACTGTGTAATCTAGATTATTGACTCTAGTGCAAGTGGGAGACTGAAGGAAATATACCCTAGAGGCAATAATAAAGTTATTATTTATTTCCTTATATCATGATAAATGTTTATTATTCATGCTAGAATTGTATTAACCGGAAACATAATACATGTGTGAATACATAGACAAACAGAGTGTCACTAGTATGCCTCTACTTGACTAGCTCGTTGATCAAAGATGGTTAAGTTTCCTAGCCATTGACATGGGTTGTCATTTGATTAACAGGATCACATCATTAGGAGAATGATGTGATTGACATGACCCATTCCGTTAGCTTAGCACACGATCGTTTAGTATGTTGCTATTGCTTTCTTCATGACTTATACATGTTCCTATGACTATGAGATTATGCAACTCCCGTTTACCGGAGGAACACTTTGTGTGATACCAAACGTCACAACATAACTGGGTGATTATAAAGGTGCTCTAGAGGTGTCACCGAAGGTACTTGTTGGGTTGGCGTATTTCGAGATTAGGATTTGTCACTCCGATTGTCGGAGAGGTATCTCTGGGCCCTCTCGGTAATGCACATCACTTAAGCCTTGCAAGCATTGCAACTAATGAGTTAGTTGCGGGATGATGTATTACAGAACGAGTAAAGAGACTTGCCAATAATGAGATTTAACTAGGTATTGAGATACCGACGATTGAATCTCGGGCAAGTAACATACCGATGACAAAGGGAACAACGTATGTTGTTATGCGGTCTGACCGATAAAGATCTTCGTAGAATATGTGGGAGACAATATGAGCATCCAGGTTCCGCTATTGGTTATTGACCGGAGACGTGTCTCGGTCATGTCTACATAGTTCTCGAACCCATAGGGTCCGCACGCTTAACATTACGATGACATTAATATTATGAGTTTATATGTTTTGATGTACTGAAGGTTGTTCGGAGTCTCGGATGTGATCACGGACATGAAGAGGAGTCTCGAAATGGTCGAGACATGAATATTGATATATTGGAAGCCTATGTATGGATATCGGAAGTGTTCCGGGTGAAATCGGGATTTTACCGGAGTACCAGGAGGTTAACGGAACCCCCTGGGAACCTAATGGGCCTTAGTGGGCCCAGGTGGAAGAGAGGAGAAGCGGCTAGGGCTGGGCCGCGCGCCCCTCCCCCCAGTCCGAATAGGACAAGGAAAGGGGGTCGGCGCCCCCCCTTTCCTTCTTCTCCTCCACTCCTTCCCCCTCAAGTCCTAATCCAACTAGGAAAGGGGGGGAGTCCTACTCCTGGCGTGCCCTCTTCCTTGGCCGGCCGCACCCCCCTTGCTCCTTTATATACGGGGGCAGGGGGGCTCCCCAGAGACACAACAATTGATCATTGATCTCTTGGCCGTGTGCGGTGCCCCCCTCCACATAGTCCACCTCGATAATACTGTAGCGGTGCTTAGGCGAAGCCCTGCGTCGGTAGAACATCAACATCGTCACCACGCCGTCGTGCTGACAAAACTCTCCCTCAACACTCGGCTGGATCGGAGTTCGAAGGACGTCATCGGGCAGAACGTGTGCTGAACTCGGAGGTGTCGTACGTTCGGTACTTGATCGGTCGGATCGTGAAGACGTACGACTACATCAACCGCGTTGTGCTAACGCTTCCGCTTTCGGTCTATGAGGGTACGTGGACAACACTCTCCCCTCTCATTGCTATGCATCACCATGATCTTGCGTGTGCGTAGGAATTTTTTTGAAATTACTACGTTCCCCAACAGCCTCACCATGGGCCAAGGCCTGGTTTGGCAGAGAAGGCCAGCGGCGCTGGGCCTTGCGCGACATAGGGGGGCGGCTGGGCCGGCTCACGCAGGGGGGAAGCGGGACGGTGAGGAGGGGCCCGGTCAACGCGAGGCAGGGGCGCATGCAGGGAGTTGTCGAGCAGCACAGCTGGCGCTCCGGTGGGGTAGTGCGGCGACCTGGAGGCGGGGACGAGGCCGGAGACACGGGGAGAGGACGGCGGCTGCTTGCAGTTCAGTGGAGGTCCAGGGTGGCTGCGTTCGGGTCCACTGGATCGGGACGAGGTGAGAGCGGCACCATGGCTTTGGTCTCCTGTGTGCTGCTCGCCGGTGAGGTCGTGGCTGTTGGAAATATGCCCTAGAGGCAATAATAAATTAGTTATTATTATATTTCCTTGTTCATGATAATCGTTTATTATCCATGCTAGAATTGTATTGATAGGAAACTCAGATACATGTGTGGATACATAGACAACACCATGTCCCTAGTAAGCCTCTAGTTGACTAGCTCGTTGATCAATAGATGGTTACGGTTTCCTGACCATGGACATTGGATGTCATTGGTAACGGGATCACATCATTAGGAGAATGATGTGATGGACAAAGACCCAATCCTAAGCCTAGCACAAGATCATGTAGTTCGTATGCTAAAGCTTTTCTAATGTCAAGTATCATTTCCTTAGACCATGACATTGTGCAACTCTCGGATACCGTAGGAGTGCTTTGGGTGTGCCAAACGTCACAACGTAACTGGGTGGCTATAAAGGTACACTACAGGTATCTCCGAAAGTGTTTGTTGGGTTGGCACGAATCGAGACTGGGATTTGTCACTCCGTGTAAATGGAGAGGTATCTCTGGGCCCACTCGGTAGGACATCATCATAATGTGCACAATGTGATCAAGGAGTTGATCACGGGATGATGTGTTACGAAACGAGTAAAGAGACTTGCCGGTAACGAGATTGAACAAGGTATCGGGATACCGACGATCGAATCTCGGGCAAGTATCGTACCGCTGGACAAAGGGAATTGTATACGGAATTGATTAAGTCCTTGACATCGTGGTTCATCCGATGAGATCATCGTGGAACATGTGGGAGCCAACATGGGTATCCAGATCCCGCTGTTAGTTATTGACCAGAGAGTCATCTCGGTCATGTCTGCATGTCTCCCGAACCCGTAGGGTCTACACACTTAAGATTCGGTGACGCTAGGGTTATAGAGATATTAGTATGCGGTAACCCAAAAGTTGTTCGGAGTCCCAGATGAGATCCCGTACGTCACAAGGAGTTCCGGAATGGTCCGGAGGTAAAGATTTATATATGGGAAGTCTTGTTTTGGTCACCGGAAAAGTTTCGCGCATTATCGGTATTGTACCGGGAGTGCCGAAAGGGGTCCGGGGGTCCCCCAAGGGGGTCCACCTGCCCCGGGGGGCCACATGGGCTGTAGGGGTGTGCGCCTTGGCCTATATGGGCCAAGGGCACCAGCCCCAAGAGGCCCATGCGCCAAGAGATAAGGGAAAGAAAGAGTCCTAAAGGGGGAAGGCACCTCCTAGGTGCCTTGGGGAGGATGGACTCCTCCCTGGCCGCACCCTTCCTTGGAGGAAGGGCCAAGGCTGCACCCCCCCCTCTCCCTTGGCCCTATATATAGTGGGGGGAAGGGAGGGCAGACGTACCTAAGCCCTGGCGCCTCCCTCTCCCTCCCATGACACATCTCCCTCCTCCCGCAGCGCTTGGCGAAGCCCTGTTGGAATCCTGCTACTTCCACCACCACGCCGTCGTGCTGCTGGATCTCCATCAACCTCTCCTTCCCCCTTGCTGGATCAAGAAGGAGGAGACGTCGCTGCTCCGTACGTGTGTTGAACGCGGAGGTGCCGTCCGTTCGACGCTAGGATCATCGGTGATTTGGATCACGACGAGTACGACTCCATCAACCCCGTTCTCTTGAACGCTTCCGCGCGCGATCTACAAGGGTATGTAGATCCACTCCTCCCTCATTGCTAGATGAGTCCATAGATAGATCTTGGTGACACGTAGGAAAATTTTGAATTTATGCTACGTTCCCCAACAGTGGCATCATGAGCTAGGTCTATGCGTAGTTTCTATGCACGAGTAGAAAACAAAGTAGTTGTGGGCGTTGATTTTGTTCAATATGCTTACCGTTACTAGTCCAATCTTGATTCGGTGGCATTGTGGGATGAAGCGGCCCGAACCGACCTTACACGTACTCTTGCGTGAGACTGGTTCCACCGACTGACATGCACTAGTTGCATAAGGTGGCTAGCGGGTGTCTGTCTCTCCCACTTTAGTCGGATCGGATTCGATGAAAAGGGTCCTTATGAAGGGTAAATAGCAATTGGCATATCACGTTGTGGTCTTTGCGTAGGTAAGAAACGTTCTTGCTAGAAACCCATAGCAGCCACGTAAAACATGCAAACAACAATTAGAGGACGTCTAACTTGTTTTTGCAGGGTATGCTATGTGATGTGATATGGCCAAAGGATGTGATGAATGATATATGTGATGTATGAGTTGATCATGTTCTTGTAATAGGAATCACGACTTGCATGTCGATGAGTATGACAACCGGCAGGAGCCATAGGAGTTGTCTTAATTTATTTATGACCTGCGTGTCAACATAAACGTCATGTAATTACTTTACTTTATTGCTAACCATTAGCTGTAGTAGTAGAAGTAATAGTTGGCGAGGCAACTTCATGGAGACACGATGATGGAGATCATGATGATGGAGATCATGGTGTCATGCCGGTGACGATGATGATCATGGAGCCCCGAAGATGAAGATCAAAAGGAGTAATATGATATTGGCCATATATGTCACTATTTGATTGCATGTGATGTTTATCATGTTTATACATCTTATTTGCTTAGAACGACGGTAGTAAATAAGATGATCCCTCACTAAAATTTCAAGAAGGTGTTCCCTCTAACTGTGCACCATTGCGAAAGTTCGTCATTTCGAAGCACCACGTGATGATCGGGTGTGATAGATTCTTACGTTCGAATACAACGGGTGTTGACGAGCCTAGCATGTACAGACATGGCCTCGGAAAACATGCGAAACACTTAGGTTAACTTGACGAGCCTAGCATGTACAGACATGGCCTCAGAACACAAGAGACCGAAAGGTCGAGCATGAGTCGTATAGAAGATACGATCAACATGAAGATGTTCACCGATGTTGACTAGTCCGTCTCACGTGATGATCGGACACGGCCTAGTTGACTCGGATCATGTAATCACTTAGATGACTAGAGGGATGTCTATCTGAGTGGGAGTTCATAAGATGAACTTAATTATCCTGAACATAGTCAAAAGGTCTTCGCAAATTATGTCGTAGCTCGCGCTTCAGTTCTACTGTTTAGATATGTTCCTAGAGAAAAAATTTAGTTGAAAGATGATAGTAGCAATTATGCGGACTAGGTCCGTAAACTGAGGATTGTCCTCATTGCTTCATAGAAGGCTTATGTCCTTAATGCACCGCTCAGTGTGCTGAACCTCGAATGTCATCTGTTGATGTTGCGAACATCTGACATACACATTTTGATAACTACATGATAGTTCAGTGCGTAATGCTAAACGGTTTAGAGTTGAGGCACCGAAGACGTGTTAAAACGTCACGAAACATATGAGATGTTTCGAGGGCTGAAATTGGGATTTCAGGCTCGTGCCCACGTCAAGAGGTATAAGACCTCCGACGATTTTCTTAGCCTGCAAACTAAGGGAGAAAAGCTCAATTGTTGAGCTTGTGCTCAGATTGTCTGAGTACAACAATCGCTTGAATCAAGTGGGAGTTGATCTTCCAAATGAAATGGTGATAGTTCTCCAAAGTCATTACCACCAAGTTGCTAGAGCTTCGTGATGAACTATAATATATCAGGGACATATATGATGATCCTTGAGATATTCGCGATGTTTGACACCACAAAAGTAGAAATCAAGAAGGAGAATCAATTGTTGATGGTTGGTGAAACCACTAGTTTCAAGAAGGGCAAGGGCAAGAAGGGATACTTCATGAAACGGCAAATCAGTTGCTGCTCTAGTGAAGAAACCCAAGGTTGAACCCAAACGCGAGACTAAGTGCTTCTGTAATAAGGGGAACAGCCACTGGAGCAGAATTACCCTAGATACTTGGTAGATGAGAAGGCTGGCAAGGTCGATAGAAGTATATTGGATATACATTGTGTTAATGTGTACTTTACTAGTACTCCTAGTAGCACCAGGGTATTAGATACCGGTTCGGTTGCTAAGTGTTAGTAACTCGAAATAAAAGCTACGGAATAAACGGAGACTAGCTAAAGGTGAGATGATGATATGTGCTGGAAGTATTTCCAAGGTTGATCAAATATCGTACGCTCCCTCTACCATCGAGATTGGTGTTTGCGTTGAGCATAGACATGATTGGATTATGTCTATCGCAATACGGTTATTCATTTAAAGAGAACAATGGTTACTCTATTTATTTGAATAATACCTTCAATGGCCTTACGCCTAAAATGAATGGTTTATTGAATCTCGATCGTAGTGATACACATGTTCATGCCAAAAGATAGTAATGATAGTACCACCTACTTGTGGCACTGCCACGTAAGTCATATCGGTATAAAACGCATGAAGAAGCTCCATGTTGATGGATCTTTGGGCTCACTTGTTTTGAAAGGTTTGAGACATGCGAACCATGTCTATTGGTGTATATGCATGAAGAAACTCCATGCAAATGGACCGTTTGGACTCACTTGATTTTGAATCACTTGAGACATGCAAATCATACCACATGGGCAAGATGACTGAAAGCCTCGTTTTCAGTAAAATGGAACTAGAAAGCAACTTGTTGGAAGTAATGCATTTTGATGTGTACAATCCAATGAGTGTTGAGGCATGTAGTGGATATCGTTATGTTCTTACTTCACAGATGATTTGAGTAGATGTTGAGTATATTTACTTGATGAATCACGAGTCTGAATTATTTAAAGGTTCAAGTAATTTCGGGGTGAAGTTGAAAGATCGTCGTGACAAGAGGATAAAATATCTATGATATGATCATAGAGATGAATATCTGAATTACGAGTTTGGCACAGAATTAAGACATTGTGGAAATTGTTTCACAACTAATACAGCCTGGAACACCATAGTGTGATGGTGTGTCCGAACATCATAACTGCACCCTATTGGATATGATGCATACCATGATGTCTCTTATCGAATTACCACGATAGTTTATGGGTTAGGCATTAGAGACAACCACATTCACTTTAAATAGGGCACCACGTAATTCCGATGAGATGACACCGTATGAACTATGGTTTAGAGAAACCTAAGCTGTCATTTCTTAAAAGTTTGGGGCTGCGACGCTTATGTGAAAAAGTTTCAGGTTGATAAGCTCGAACCCAAAGCGGATAAATGCATCTTCATAGGACACCCAAAACAGTTGGGTATACCTCCTGTCTCAGATCCGAAAGCAATAAGGGATTGTTTCTAGAATTGGGTCCTTTCTCGAGGAAAAGTTTCTTGTCGTTAAGAAAGCAATAACGGACAATGATGGTAAATGTCACCATTAAGAAAGCTCGACTTGTCGTTAAGAAGTTTCCCGACAAAGTTCAAGGAGTTGACTACGGTGAGACTTTCTCACTCGTAGCGATGCAAAGAGTCTGTTGGAATTATATTAGCGATTACTACATTATTTATGAAATCTTGTAGATAGGATGTCAAAACATTGTTTCCTCGACGATTTTCTTGAGGAAAGGTTGTATGTGATACAACCGGAAGGTTTTGTCAATCCTGAAAGATGCTAATAAGTATGCAAAGCTCCAGCAATCCTTCTGAGGACTGGAGTGGGCATCTCGGAGTTGGGATGTATGCTTTGATGAGATGATCAAAGTTTTGGGTTTATACAAAGTTTATGAGAAACTTGTATTTCCAAAGAAGTGAGTGGGAGCACTATAGAATTTCTGATGAATATATGTTGTTGACATATTGTTGATCAGAAATGACGTAGAATTTCTGGAAAGCATATAGGGTTATTTGGAAAGTGTTTTTCAATGGAAAACCTGGATTAAGCTACTTGAACATTGAGCATCAAGATCTATAAGGATAGATCAAAACGCTTAATGGTACTTTCAAATGAGCACATACCTTGACATGATCTTGAAGGTGTTCAAGATGGATCAGTCAAAGAAGGAGTTCTTGCCTGAGTTGTAAGGTATGAAGTTAAGACTTAAAGCTCGACCACGACAGAAGAAAGAGGAAGGACGAAGGTCGTCCCCTATGCTTTTGTCATAGGCTCTCTATAGTATGCTATGCTGTGTGCCGCACCTGAAGTGTGCCTTGCCATGAGTCAGTCAAGGGGTACAAGAGAGATCCAAGAATGGATCACAGGACAGCGGTCAAAGTTATCCTTAGTAACTAGTGGACTAAGGAATTTTCTCGATTATGGAGGTGGTAAAAGAGTTCGTCGTAAAGGGTTACGCCGATGCAAACTTTGACACTAATCCAGATTATTCTGAGTAGTAAACTGGATTCGTATAGTAGAACAGTTATTTGGAATAGCTCCAAATAGAACGTGGTAGCTGCATCTAGGAGATGACGTAGAGATTTGTAAAGCACACACGGATCTGAAAGATTCAGACCCGTTGACTATAACATCTTTCACAAGCATAACATGATCAAACCCAGAACTCATCGAGTGTTAATAACATGGTGATGTGAACTAGATTATTGACTCTAGTAAACTCTTTGGGTGTTAGTCACATGGGGATGTGACCTTGAGTGTTAATCACATATCGATGTGAACTGGATTATTGACTCTAGTGCAAGTGGGAGACTGTTGGAAATATGCCCTAGAGGCAATAATAAATTAGTTATTATTATATTTCCTTGTTCATGATAATCGTTTATTATCCATGCTAGAATTGTATTGATAGGAAACTCAGATACATGTGTGGATACATAGACAACACCATGTCCCTAGTAAGCCTCTAGTTGACTAGCTCGTTGATCAATAGATGGTTACGGTTTCCTGACCATGGACATTGGATGTCATTGATAACGGGATCACATCATTAGGAGAATGATGTGATGGACAAAGACCCAATCCTAAGCCTAGCACAAGATCATGTAGTTCGTATGCTAAAGCTTTTCTAATGTCAAGTATCATTTCCTTAGACCATGAGATTGTGCAACTCCCGGATACCGTAGGAGTGCTTTGGGTGTGCCAAACGTCACAACGTAACTGGGTGGCTATAAAGGTACACTACAGGTATCTCCGAAAGTGTCTGTTGGGTTGGCACGAATCGAGACTGGGATTTGCCACTCCGTGTAAACTGAGAGGTATCTCTGGGCCCACTTGGTAGGACATCATCATAATGTGCACAATGTGATCAAGGAGTTGATCACGGGACGATGTGTTACGAAACGAGTAAAGAGACTTGCCGGTAACGAGATTGAACAAGGTATCGGGATACCGACGATCGAATCTCGGGCAAGTATCGTACCGCTAGACAAAGGGAATTGTATACGGGATTGATTAAGTCCTTGACATCGTGGTTCATCCGATGAGATCATCATGGAACATGTGGGAGCCAACATGGGTATCCAGATCCTGCTGTTAGTTATTGACCGGAGAGTCATCTCGGTCATGTCTGCATGTCTCCCGAACCCGTAGGGTCTACACACTTAAGGTTCAGTGACGCTAGGGTTATAGAGATATTAGTATGCGGTAACCCGAAAGTTGTTCGGAGTCCCGGATGAGATCCCGGACGTCACGAGGAGTTCCGGAATGGTCCGGAGGTAAAGATTTATATATGGGAAGTCTTGTTTTGGTCGCCGGAAAAGTTTCGCGCATTATCGGTATTGTACCGGGAGTGCCGAAAGGGGTCTGGGGGTCCACCAAGGGGGTCCACCTGCCCCGGGGGGCCACATGGGCTGTAGGGGTGTGCGCCTTGGCCTATATGGGCCAAGGGCACCAGCCCCAAGAGGCCCATGCGCCAAGAGATAAGGGAAAGAAAGAGTCCTAAAGGGGGAAGGCACCTCCTAGGTGCCTTGGGGAGGATGGACTCCTCCCTGGCCGCACCCTTCCTTGGAGGAAGGGCCAAGGCTACGCCCCCCCCCCTCTCCCTTGGCCCTATATATAGTGGGGGGAAGGGAGGGCAGCCGTACCTATGCCCTGGCGCCTCCCTCTCCCTCCCATGACACATCTCCCTCCTCCCGCGGCGCTTGGCGAAGCCCTCTTGGAATCCCGCTACTTCCACCACCACGCCGTCGTGCTGCTGGATCTCCATCAACCTCTCCTCCCCCCTTGCTGGATCAAGAAGGAGGAGATGTCGCTGCTCCGTACGTGTGTTGAACGCGGAGGTGCCATCCGTTCGGCGCTAGGATCATCGGTGATTTGGATCACGACGAGTACGACTCCATCAACCCCGTTCTCTTGAACGCTTCCGCGCGCGATCTACAAGGGTATGTAGATCCACTCCTCCCTCATTGCTAGATGACTCCATAGATAGATCTTGTTGACACGTAGGAAAATTTTGAATTTATGCTACGTTCCCCAACAGTGGCGACGCACTTTGACACAGGCAAAGGAGGCCTCGGGCGCGGATCCGGTCCCCGAAGAAAAATCTATAGAGGGGAGGGCCGGACGAGCTTGGGCTCCTGGCGCCTTGGTCGTCAGCGTCCTGCGAGAGAGAGAGAGAGATATGTGAGAGAGGGTGGGAGAAAGAAGGAAGAGAAGGAGGGACCGAAGGAGAGGGCATGGGGTCAGCCTGGGGCTCCTGCTGCGGCCGGCTTGAGGAGAAGCAGAGGAGGCCGTGAGATGAGGATGCAGGGGAGGCTCGGGCAGCGCGCGGGGCTGTTGCTGCTGCTTGGGTGGCCAGCGGCCACTGGTGCGAGGACGGGTGCCCTCGGCGCTCGCGGTTGCAGGAGGTGGACGAGGGGATCATGGGAGGCGCTGGTTGGTGGGGAGAGATCAAAGGTGGAGGGCTACGGGTTGGAGGCCGAGAGGATTTTTGGATCAGGGGTTGGATGCTGGTAGGTGGGATGGATTAGAGGGGAAATGCCTGGCGGCGGCTCAATGGGACAAACTCCCTAGAAGTTAGGGTTTGTCCTAATTTATACTAGGGAGTCTATATATAAACGAAAGGGGTGATGATTTGGACCCTCCGATCACGATCGGGCGGTCCAGAATAATTAGGTTAGGGAGTCCAAATAAGAAAGCGGAGATATTTTAGGGATGTTTGGGGATGATCCGGACCCATTAGTCATGAGTGGCCGGTTCGCGTTCGGGGTTGTTGCAGACGCGCACACGAGGGGATTTGTGCACTGTGCAGAGAGGCTTGACATTTAGCGAGAGGGGAAAACAAAGACAACGGGGGCTGACAAAAGGTCATGGAGAAGACAAGAGAGAAGAGAACTGTCCGAGAGAAGGTGATGAAGGCAAATGGAGAAACGACAACGACGATGGATGCAGGTTTTGTAAAATGACGACAACGAAGTGCCGATTCAATGCAAATGATGACATGATGAATGCAAAAAGCAAATGAAACACGCGGCAACAAAGAAAAAACAAGGAAGTCATCTGGAGCGTCGGTCTCGGGGTGTCACAACACTCCTCCATAGATCTCGACCCGAGATCTAAGGATGGCACCGGAGAGAAGCGGAAGAGCAAGAGGCAAAACAAAGTTGCTTCTTTGACAAAAGAGTGAAACCAATGAACCTTGAGAGGTTGAACAAATTGAAAGAAGGAATCCAACAGAGATGCACGGAAGTTGAAAACACTCCGTTATAAAAGAGGAACAAGGAACATTGCGTGAACCTTGTAGGTTGAAGGACATGAAACAAGAGCTTAACGGGCCAAAAAGAATATGAAAGCACACCGGTAGAAAAGAGAAACAAGGAACACCATGTGAACCTTGGAGTTTGCAAAGCTATGAATGACAAGAACAATGGACAAGAAGGAATTGAAACCACTCTAGTTGAAACGAGATAAACAAGGAACAAGGAAGAACAAATTCGAATAGCACTCCGGTTGAAAAGAGATGCAAGACTTGATAAGATGAAAAGACCTTGAGCAGAGGACACAACACTCCTGCTAAACGGATAAGCAAGGGAAAGAATATGATATTTACAAAATGAGATGATGGGTCGAAGAGAGTAACATCACAATGACTCCGGAACAAATGTAAGAATGGAATCAAAAGAACGGAGAAGAAAACAACATGTTCTTATAAAATGAATTTAAGAGAGCATCCTTAAAGAGAAGGATTGAATGGAGTTGTCGGAAGATCAATACGGAAAGATATAATCCTCATGGGCTTATGGAGACATCTCAAAATTATGAGGTGATAACCAGCCACTACCAAAAGATTGATTAGCCGAGAGGAACAAAGAGATGGGAAAACTTCTTTCACCACGAGAATAGGAGGAAACTTGGATCATTGATAAACACCATAATAGCAACATTCCTTAGGGAAGGCTTTAAGTGAAATCTATACCAAGATAACACCAACGAAGAAATTGTTGGGTTGAAAAGATCTAGTGAACGAATTGAAAATGATTGGTTTAAAATATGTCACTCTTGAAAACTTGTGAATCATGAAACACGAAGGGAAATTGTGAAGAATACATGACACCACCTCAAAAGATAAAGTAGAAGGAATTGCACTTTGGAATGCAAGAAGAAGAAGAATACTTGAGCTCCTCCAAGGAAAATCTTGAAGAACACTTCGAGAATGAATTAAATCCTTGATGAACCATCATATAGAGCCTCCATGAATAACTTCGGTAATAAAAGGATGATAGAAAGAAAGAGAAGTTGAAAACACAAGGTGAAGACTTGCAATGATTAGGTGGAGCTTCGTGATGAGATAACCGAGGAAAACTTGGAGCTTCGGAAAAGAAAAGATGAATCACTTAGAACCAAGGAATTGATATCATGAACAAACTTCGAAAGAAGAAATTAATCACTTGGATGGAAACAAGAATAAGAATTATGTCATGCTTACCCTTCATCAACTTGAATTGATGAGAAGCAACATATTTGGCATGCCACTTATTCTTCTTGCAAGGATTAAAGAGAGATATGGCACAAACTTGGGAAGGTCTTGAACGAACCACCGGTAGGATTTTTGGGAAGAACAAATGAATTGGTGTGATTACAAGGAAAGATTAATCTTGAACGAACCACCGAAAGAATCGAAAACGAATGAAGAAAAGGGAACGAATCACCGTGAAGAGTTAGAAAACGAACGAAGATACTTGAGGGAATTTAGATACAAGAGAATGAATAGATCATGAGCTGACTAGAGAAACTTGAATGATGCACCGGAATAATTGGCGAAAGGGGGATGTGCTGCAAGGCGATTAAGTTGGGTAACGCCAGGGTTTTCCCAGTCACGACGTTGTAAAACGACGGCCAGTGAATTGTAATACGACTCACTATAGGGCGAATTCTTGATGATCAGACCAATTATGAGGATGGCATGAAGCTAGAACCATGAATCTTTGGAAGAACGGGTAAGCATTTAAGAGGAACTCTTCTTCGGTCTTCAAATGTTCAAAATGACGATGAGAAACACCACCATGATTTGCCGACTCCGGAATAATGAATAAAGAAAGGTTGAGCAAAGGATGAAAAGAACTTGAAAGATCTTGGAGAAAGACATGACTGATTACAATTCATTCTTACGTCAAACTTTAAAAGATTTGAGAATAGCTCTAAAAAATAGAAGAGTCAGGTAAGATCCTGGGAAAAGACTTGTGGGTTAGGGCCCACTCAAAACAAAACACCGTTGAACGATTTTTAAAGAGAGATTGCACCAGTTGAATTAAATAGCTCGAAAGAGATAACAACCTCGAAATATTTTGAACGAATTAGCAATAGAAACGTGAATCTTCTGATATATCTTGAGCACTCCGGATATGAATAGAGAGAGGTGAATAAATAAGAGGTGCACCGGCATGAGAAAGCATATGAAAGGATGAAAGGGACATGATCAACACCGAAAGCTTGAATTTAGCCCATCATAGAATAAAGAACGAAGAATGATAAACTCGTAGAGCATCTTCATGAGAACCACCGGGTAAGAACATTGATTAAAAAGAATGAAGAGACTTCACATGAATAAAATGGATACTTGATTAGGAAATCCGAGTCCTTGAAGAAAAATTGTGGGAGGGAGGGAAAACAAAGGCAACTTTGGGACGGATGAAACGAACAACATTGAGAAAACTAAGAGGTGATCTTGTGAATGGGGAAAATGATAGGGTCATCTTGACGAGAAGCGAACCGGTTGGAAAAGAATTGACATGACAATCTCGATAAACAAGAAGGATTAGCATCCACATAGAAATATGAGAACACTACTTAGGAAAAGGTATGGAATAAACACTTGACTTCGAAGCAACTCGAATACCATAACACGAAATAAAACAAAGGATTGGCTTGCAGAATAAGCCGGAAACAAACATATGATAGACCCCATATCGTATCATGTGTCTGTTGGAAAGATATCCTATGTGATACTTGAATTCCCACCTATTAACTCACAAAACTTTGTGGTTATGCAATCTGGTGTTGGGGATACAGGGAGGCACAATATATATCACACAACTAACAAGCCCTACGCTCCAACTGTATCCATCCGTCAACACATAACCAAGAAAACTCCGGAAATCGTGTAGCTCAACCTTCGAAAAGCATACATTATACGAGCTGTGGCAATACTCCCAAACTCCCTCCCTAGTACTAGGTGGCGTCAAGGTTATCTCACCACTAACTGCATAAAAGAGATTTTTGATGTCGGCAAGCTCATGTATTCCAGAACTGCAACGACAAAATTAGGACGATAACACCTCAGAGCTCAACAGCCCGGGACACTGCCACAACCCCTAAATGTCAAGAGGCACCAAGAACAATGTTCTCGTCACAAGAATATCGGAACGATCCCAAGATACCCGCGTGATCCTAAAAAGTTTTTGAGTGAAAAAGATGATAGTGAAGTCAAAACATCTACGTCAGGAGACCTCACTAGAGCGACGAAGGGACTGAGGAGTAAAAATAATTCCTACTCTCCGATATAACTAGACACAAAATAGCTTTCTTCTAGACTCAACAACGGCAGCAGTTCGATCAATCAAGGGGGCTCCTAAGGTCGGTAAGGCTCAGATACCAACTTGTAGCGCCCAAGATGCGATTCTATCCCAATCATGTGATGAACTCATGATTGGGGCACAGCCGCATTTCAAGCGCATAGCAATGTGGATATCATTACAACATACCATGTACTGAATAGATGAGAATACAAGATAAAGCCTTACACTCGCCACAAGTTACATCATTCATACAACAGTTCATCAACACATAGCAACCATCATACAGAAGAGCAGGCTCCGACTACGGATGAAATCAAATGAAAAATAAGAACAACATCCATCCTGCTAATCACAGGCTCTCCCGACCCGAAACCTATCCCTTGATCGAAGAAGAAGGAGCAGAAGAACTCCAGACAAGCAAGCATTGCACTCACGCCAGATCATCGCATTACCTGTGCCTGCAATTGTTGTTGAAGTAATTTGTGAGCCACAAGGACTCAACAATCCCATTACCATGGGTATCAAGACTAGCAAAGCTTAATGGGGATGGAATGGGTAAAGTGGTGAAGTTGCAGCAAACGACTAAGCATTGTATGGTGGCTAACTTACGAGTACAAGAGTAAGATGAGAAGCTACACAACGGTCGCAAACTAGTAATGATAAAGAAGTGATCCTGAACTACTTACGAGTCAAACATAACCCCATAGTGTTCACTTCCCAGACTCCACCGAAAAGAGACCATCACGGTTACACACGCAGTTGAGGAATCTTAATTGAGTTTACTTCAAGTCCTCTACAACCGGATATTAACAAATTCCCATCTGCCACATAACCGCGGGCACGGCTCTCGAAAGTTTAAACCCTGCAGGGGTGTCCCAACTTAGCCCATGACAAGCTCACGATCCGCGGAGACAATCCTCCATCACGGGACACCCGATCAGACTCGGAATCCCAGTGCACAAGACATTTCGACAATGGTAAAACAAATCCAGCAAGACCTCCCGATGCACCGGCCTAACCTGATAGGAGTTACACGGTCTCATTCTCAGGGTACACCGGATAAGCGAAGCGTACAAGTATATACCAAATACCCCAAGTTTCCAAGTGGTGGTCCCGCACGGTGCTCTAGTTTGGACCAACACTCATGAGGAGCACTGGCCCGGGGGTTGATTAAAAATCCACGGGGGCCGGCAAGTCCCTATGCAAGTTTTAGTTATTATTAGGTAAATGGTAAAACCAATGTTGGGCCTTGCTGGAAGAGTTTTATTCAAAGCGAACCGTCAAGAGGGTCCCATACCGCTCATCGTGTTAGGGACGCGAAATCAAGGAACATAACACCGATATGACGGAAACTAGGGAGGCAATAGTGGAACAAAACACCAGGCATAAGGCCGAGCCTTCCACCCTTTACCAAGTATATAGACACATTAATTAAATAAGAGATATTGTGATATCCCATGATATCCATGTCCCAACATGGAACAACCTGCAACTGCACCTGCAACTAGCAACGCTATAAGACGGGTTGAGCAAAGCTGTAACATAGCCAAACAACGGTTTGTTAGGAAGGGTGAAAAGGTTAGAGGCTATCATGGCAATTTGGGAGGCTTGATAAACAAGTGGTAGGTAGCGCGACATAGAGATAGCATCGAGACAACTAGCATAGCAAAGATAGTAGTGAGATCCAACGTGATGGTCATCTTGCCTGAAATCCCACTAGGAAGAAGAACGAGTCCATGAAGTAGTCGAACCAACGTAGTTGAATGAATCCTCACAAGCGCAACGTAACCGAAACTATGGAGAAGAAGCACAACCGGAAAGAAGCAAACAACATGGTAAACAACCATCACATAAGCATGGCCTGATGCACAATCAAGTATGATACATGTCCGGTTTAAAGAGGCATGGCATGGCAAAGTGCAACAAACAATACTACAAATTAAGTGGAACTCAATATGCAATGAGTTGCATATTGACGAAACACCACATTCATTTATTTAGTTCTCTCCCGTTTATGTACCCAACAATATTAAATATTGGTTAACATGGCAAGAGGTGATGCATGAGTAAACCAACTATTTAGGCAAGTTTGAATGAGGCCGGAAACATCAAACAACAATTCTGGTAAATCCTCATGTGCATATTTTGGATTTGGTACTGTTCTTCCCTAAACCATATTTTAGAGTTGTTGAACATGCAAAATAAGCGCAACATGTTAAACTATGCATTTTTCTACCCCATTTACATATAAAGAACATTTAATTCGGAGCTCCGGTTACTTAGTTATGAAATAAAGCATTTTAACATGGCATTTGAGCAAAATAAATGCAAACATCATTTAAACATTTCAAACATAGATGAAAGTGGCATATTATGAAACTAGATGAATTCTAAGCATTTTACATATTTTTTTTACATATGATGCATAGTTCATGAGTTATTATGTGCATGAAATCTAGGGGGTTTTGTGTAAAACAGGTTTTCTCTGGAAAATTAGTAAATTCGTTCATGGAAAAAAACAGTGACTCAGGCCGAATCTGGCTGGGCCAACGAGAGGGGAAAAAGGAGGCGCTGGGGGGTTGCCTCACCATGGGCCAAGGCCCATCTTGGCAGAGGAGGCCAGCGGCGCTGGGCCTTGCGCGACACAGGGGAGCGGTTGGGCCGGCTCACGCAGGGAGAAAGCGGGACGACGAGGAGGGGCGCGGCCAACGCGAGGCAGGGACACATGCAGGGACTTGTCGAGCGGCGCAACTAGCGCTCCGGTGGGGCAGTGCGGCAACCTGGAGGCGAGGACGAGGCCGAAGACAGGGGCAGAGGACGGCGGCTGCTTGCGGTTTAGTGGAGGTCCAGGGCGGCTGCGTTCGGGTCCACTGGATCGAGATGAGGTGAGGGCGGCGTCATGGCGTTGGTCTCCTGTGTGTTGATCGCCGGTGAGGTCGTGGTGGCGCACTCCGACACAGGCAAAGGAGGCCTCGGGCGCGGATCCGGTCCCCGAAGACGGATCTATAGAGGGGAGGGCCGGACGAGCTTGGGCTCCTGGCGCCTTGGCCGTCAGGGTCCTGCGAGAGAGAGATGTGAGAGAGAGAGAGAGAGGGAGAAAGAAGGAAGAGAGTGGGGGACCGAGGGAGAGGGCACGGGGTCGGCCTGGGGCTTCTGCTGCGGACGGCTCGAGGAGAAGCAGAGGAGGCCGCGAGAAAAGGATGCAGGGGAGGCTCGAGCAGCGCGCGGGGCTGCTGCTGCTGCTTGGGTGGCCGGCGCCCACCAGTGCGAGGACGGGGGCCCTCGGCGCTCGCGGTTACAGGAGGTGGACGAGGGGATCAGGGGAGGCGCTGGTTGGTGGGGAGAGATCGAGAGGTGGAGGGCTACATGTTGGAGGCCGAGAGGATTTTTGGATCGGGGGTTGGATGTTGGTAGGTGGGGATGGATCCCGAGTGGAAATGGTTGGCAGCGGCTTGATGGGACAAACTCCTAGAAGTTACGGTTTGGCCCAGTTTAGACTAGGGAGTCTTATATATAAACAAAAGGGGTGATGATTTGGATCCTCCGATCACGATCGGGCAGTCCGGAATAATTAGGTTAGGGGGTCCAAATAAGAAAACAGAGATATTTTAGGCATGTTTGGGGATGATCCGGACCCATTGGTCACAAGTGGCCGGTTCGAGTTCGGGACAGTTGCGGACGTGCACGCGAGGGGATATGTGCACTGTGAAGTGAGGCTTGACATTTAGCGAGAGGGGAAAACAAAGACAACGTGGGATGACAAAAGGCCACGAGAAGACAAGAGAGAAGAGAGCGGCCCGAGAGAAGGTGATGAAGGCAAAGGGAGAAACGACAACGACGACGGATGCAGGTTTTGTAAAATGACGGCAACGAAGTTCCGATGCAATGCAAATGATGACATGATGAATGCAACAAACAAATGAAACATGTGGCAACAAAGAAAAAGCAAGGAAGTCGTCTGGAGCGTCGGTCTCGGGGCGTCACATCTCGTTCATCAAATGACAACACATGTCTATGGTCAGAAAACTTAACCATCTTTGATTAACGAGCTAGTCAAGTAGAGGCATACTAGGGACACTCTGCTTTGTCTATGGAATCACACATGTACTAAGTTTCTGGTTAATACAATTCTAGCATGAATAATAAACATTTATCATGATATAAGAAAATATAAACAACTTTATTATTGCCTCTAGGGCATATTTCCTTCAGATACACCTCCTTCTTTTATTCTCAATGCTTTAGCAAACAATGTAAGTGCGATATGAGTTAATAAAGCAGCCATGAAGGCCTTCCCCTAAAAACATCTCCTTTACTCGGCAGCTCCACTTCTACCTATTCCTCCCTTTTTGTTGTCGTGTCCTTTGTCACCAGCGAGACGTTGCTTGCGGGCCATGGCCACCACCCATTGTTTCTGTTTCTTTTATCCTGTGATGGTTGTGTCTTCCCCCACCACCCCTTTACCTTTTGACAGAGAGAAACACCACTACGGCGAGCTGCGCTTGTGGATGCGACGCAGTGGAGCGACCGACCCATGGTGGAGGTTGTTGTGTCCAGCATCGGAAAATGTTGGGACTGACGACGACGACGTGGGACGCGCTGCGACCGATGAGGTGCGGTGCGGGAACCGGCCAAGGAATTTGCTTCAACCGACAAGGATGGTGGTGGGATGCGGCGACGGTGGCCGCGGTAAGTTGCTGCAGTTTTAGCTTTTTGCTGGAACCTCTGCTGATTTTGGCTGGAACCAACTTTCAATTTTGCGGCAACATGAGAGGATAGTGTTGGGCGACTGCGGTGGTGGCCGCCATGATTTTGCTACATAGACTTTTTGATGGAACCATCATTTGACTTGCGGCAATCGGCGAGGGTGGTGTTGGGGCGGCAACGACGGTGGCTGCCGTGATTTTTGCTGCATTGGTGTTTTTCGTGGAAACGATATCATTGTTTGCTGGAAACTACTTAAATTTTGCTGGAACTATATCAATCTTTTGTTGGAACCATGGTTTTTTGCTCGAACCATGTCAATGTTTTGTTAGAAACCATGTCTTTTTTGTTGGAATCATATCAATTATTTGCTGCAACCATGTTTTTTGTGCTTCAAACTGGCAACGCCCCTACTCTCTGCGTTTTTTTGCTATACCCTGCCACTCGCACGAGCGGAGAGCCATCCAGTGACAGGAGGAGGCGAGATGCGGGGTGACAATGACGACCTCATGCATGGGGGAGAGGGAATTGCTGGGGACGCAATGAGGAGGACGCGATCGGGATGGGCGGAGGTTCGCGTGGTCTATTACCGGCGTGCGTGAGATAAAGGGAGAAGTGTGTGTTTGACCAATCAACACGAGATCCAACGGTGAGAGGCAGTCCCATCGAACGCCTGGAAACCTACCGGCCGAAAGTCAGGCCAGTCGGCCGACGCCTAGCACTGGCCGGAAAATGTTTCCATGTATAAGAAAAATGTATATACAAAAAATATACAATGTGTATGAAAAAATGTTGATAATGTATTTAAAAATGGTTAAACGCGTACAAAAGTGTTGATCATGTATTTAAAAATGTTAAACATGTATAAACAAATGTTGGTCATGTGTTCAACATTTTTAATGGCAATAAAGATTTTTCACACACAATTTACCTTTTTTGTATACACCATCATCATTTTTATATACATGTTTAATATTTTTTAAATACAGAACTAATTTTTTTAGTAAGTTTTTTGATGTCTACATTTACTAAATGTGAGTTATACATGTTTCTATACATGATAAATATTTTTATATACACATTTAACAATTAAAAATACATGGTTCAAGTTCTGGTGCTCGCATCATTTTTGGATTTATTTCCTATCGACGACGAGGTGCTTACGATGACTTCGTAAACCTCAAGATAATATGCTGACTCAGTTTCTTGAATGTGCTCATGGGAAGGATATGCGTATGTGCATTTATAGGGATGAGTGTAAGCGTGTGTGTGTGTGTGTATATATATATGAGTGTTTGCATCTGTATTGTGTTAAAAACCCCAAAAGACATCCGTACAATTTTCACACATCCATGAAACAAAATCAAGATCACATGCATGAGACACACGGCAGAAGTTTATTTCCCGAAAAAGAAAAACAAGCGTTGTGATGGGCATGTGCTGAGGTACTCGAGCTATTTTTGGCGAGAAGTCAGGACCGATCTATCGGACGACGCAAAGAGCGCCTCGCGGTCCATCTCGTAGCCGCACAAGTATTTCCACGCGTGGCACTCGACGCCGTCGGCAAGCTTCTCGAGGCATCCCGTCGTGATGTTCAACATGAAGACGCCCTGGCTGGTGCACCCTCCTCCTTCTCCGACGGTGAATATCACCGTGCCGCTCTTCTCGCCGAACCACCGCAGCTTAAACGCCGTTGTCATGGTAATCCCGAGCTCGGGTAGGCTGATGAGTTTGAGTCGGGCCTGTTCGTGCCCCTCCCACTCCCCGCCGGCAGCCGTCTGGGTCTCGATGTTGATGCAGAAGTCCGTGCATCCCAGGAAGCCCACGTCGAGGAGACTCAGGCGCTTCCCGTCAGGGGAGGTGCCCAGCAGGCGCTCGCCGGCGTAATAGTGCGACTGCCGGTAGGGCACCGGGCACACGTCCATGGGCTCCGACGGCGCGCCATCGAGCCGCACGCCGAACGCCTCGTGGTGCATGGGCCAGTAGGCCGCGCCGCCGACCACGACGGCGTGGCCAAGACCGCGCAGCATGTTGGCGCTGATCTTGGCGCCGGGTTTCCTTTCTTCCGGCCCCCAGCGACATCCGACGCCGGCGTCGGCGTCGGCAGAGGAGCAGGAGCGCAGAGCCGTGAAGCTACGGCGGTTGTAGACGAGGAGCACGCGGAAGAAGCACGACGGCGCGGGCACGTCTAGGTCGTCGCCGGTGAGTATCGCGCACACGTAGTGCCCGGGGCAGTGGTCGCCGGAGAGCGGAGGGAGCATGGAGATTTCCCCCGTCATGGGGTTGCACACGCTGAGCGTAAGGCCGTCGGCGCGCGCCTCGCGCCGGAGCTCCAGGACGACGCGGCCGTTGCGGGATGCGACGGGGCGGGCGTGGTCGAACAGCCCGGTGGCGACGTGTTCGAGCTGGGGGCGGGGGCCCAGGAGGCGCGAGGCGGCTTCCGTCGGGACGAAGCGTGGCGGCAGCGCGGGGGAGGCGCGGGGGGCGCGGGCTTCCTGGTGGAAGAAGCCGAGGGCGAGGTGGGGGAGGAATTGCGCGGGCGGCGGCAGAGAGCGGGAGATGGCGTCGGCGTGCGTGGCCACGGCGTTTACCGAGTGACTGCACGTAGCCCCGCAGCGGACGATGTCGGTGGCGGACGAGGACACGCTGGATAGGATCGCGGAGAGGACGTCTCCGGGCAGATCCCTTTTTTTCCCATCGGCGCCAGCGCGCCGGCTCCGGCGTCGGTGTTGGCGCCGCCACAGCCACCCGTTGGTGTACGGTGGTGGCGTCGCCGAGGGATGGGCGCGGTCCCGACGAAACGGCGGCATCGGATCCGCGTATTTTTAGGTTAGGTTTCCGATATGTTTCAAGTTGCAACGACTGGCGAGCCCACGAGTCCATCAACTAGGTGCCTGCATATTTATGCACCCCCTGAGATCGATCCGAGTCTTTTTTTTTTTGATCGGTTATTTTATGTCTGGGACCAATCCGAATCGGAAGCTGCATCGATCATCCAGGCCTTCGGGCCTAGCCCCTATTAATAGGTGCATCCGTCCAGGCCTTGGGGCTGGCCCCTATTAGGCCCAGTCTATTTAAAGGATGGTTAATACTAAAAAAATTGTCCGTGCGTTACAACGGGAGAAATAAATCATCACACATCTGAAATGGCTCGTTCATGTTGTTACCTAATTTTATCACCATCGTCAGTAATGGTCATATTGTCCACCTATTTGTGACGAAGATGATCAGTCTCAATGCCTTAAGGTTGGTCATCACACTCTAGCACACCTTTTTGCAAGTCCTCTTTGCATGGACCTGTAATTTTGTCGACTCATAATAATGGTGGAGCATAGATGGACAGATTTTTGTCCACTGCAATTTAAAACTAAAAAAGGTGTACATTAGGAATAATCTTCTTGCTATCATCCAAACAAATCTTCTGATTGATTTGTATTTCCCAAAGCGATAGTATATTTATAGGCAGATCATTTGCCTACTGCAGAAAAGTATATCAAAATAATCTACATACATGTTTAATATTTTGTTAGACAAAAATATGTTAAGACCGCACAATATGGAAAATAAAATAATTTAATGTTCAAAGAGATATGGAAAATAGAAATAATGGAACCTTTGTCTTGGGGAATATTGTGACCCTCGTAAGTCGATTCGTCCGAAATTATGGTCATATTATGTGATGCATATGCTAGTTCGTTGGAGAGATACAAATTAAAACATCTTAGCTTGGGAATTTCTATGTATAGTAATACATATCAGTCTCTCTGTTTATTGAGTGCAGAACCATGCACACTACAACCACATTGGGAATTGAACAAACATATACACAGAACTAAAATTTATACCGCAAAATAATAGATAAGTAATCCGGATGCAACTGAAACACCACGAGGAATGTACATGTCCCTAAATCTAATAGCAATTGTTTTTAGGGGAACTGCAAATGTAGTCGGTATGAGGTTATGAGGTCACGACAACTGAAACAGATTAAAGTAAATCAACCAAATGAAGTGATCATCATGCTCATCAAAAATCGTTCCAACGATGCCAGGTTCCAGCTCAACTGTAGGTGGATGGTGTGCAAAGCTATTCTATGTCAGAAGAGTGAACCGTGGATCTCCATAGATTGGTGTAGTTGAGCATGAAAACAATATTTGTGATGTCAACATAGTACCACATGTCCCGTGAGCTCGAAGCCACCATCCAAGATGAAAAAAAGTTCGTTGCTGCAATGTTTTACTTCTCGGTCCTGCTACATGTTCCTCTTTCTTCTTCTCTTGTTCTTTTTTTTCACGTGTCAATCCACAACACCATGGGACCATCATAGACTAAGGCATAGCCTAGTGGTGGGAAGAGGCTGATGCCTTCCCAACCACCCAGGTTCAAAGCATGGTATTTGCAATTTGGATTTGTTGCACCAATTATACTATAGGGGTTTCTTTACAGTCTTTCCGTCAGATAAAAAACACCACGGAACCATCACCCCGACCCAAGCGAGCCAGGCCATGCACATGCATGTCCCAACAAGCCCCTCTCTTTGTTCTTTTTTTTCACCCAGCCACATATCATCTCAGACCAGCGCCTCACTCTCTGTTTCTCTTTTCTTGTCTTGGGCTGCTTGATGATTCTTGTGAAACTCCAGCCTATATAAATTGGTGGATTTTAATACAAAGGGCCGATGTAGGACTATTTATTTGTGCATCTAACTTTTTTTAGAAGAATTTGTGCATCTTTTTTTGAGACAAGAAGAATTTGTGCATCTAACTCAGTTTTCGTTCACACGACCATAGGTCAGGATTTGAGCACATTTGGGCTTGACTAACCTCGCAGGCCGGTGCACCTAACTCTTGAGGCCCAGCCGCCCCCACTACTCTAACCCTAGCCCTATCACCCCAGCCTCCCGATCCCCATCTCCTCCGCACGAACAGAGGGGCAGCGCTCAGCGCGCCTCGATCCAGCTCGCCGCCAACCTCACGCGCTCACTGGGTCTCCAGCCGTCACACGCACCACACGAACAGAGGAGCAGCGCTCAGCGCACCTCGATCCAGCTCGCCGCCAACCTCACGCGCTCGCTGCCAACAGAGGGGGAGCATGGAAGAAAGGAGGCGGCGAGCTGGGTCTCCAGCCGTCACACGCACCACACACACCACACGAACAGAGGGGCAGCGGTCAGCGTGCCTCGATCCAGCTCGCCGCCAACCTCACGTGCTCGCCATGCCGCCGCCCCTCCGTCCTGCACTCTCATCCGTCTGCCGCCTCCTTTCTTCCATGCTCCCCCTCTCGTTCTTTGCCTGGCCTCGCAGCTCCTGCTGCCTCTGCCCGTGGCGCCACTGCACGGCTCGGTCCCGTCAGGCACCACACCGGGGCCCCGTCCGTCTCCTTCCGTGAGACTCCAACTCCCCTGCACCTCGACAACCCCCTCCCGATGCGTCACGCGACCACCATGGTCGACCTCTACCGTTCAAGCGCCTTGCTCGCCTCGAGAACCACCTTTTCTTACCGCGCGCAGCGTTGCCGGCAGTGCCGCTGCTCGCCTTCCCCACCCGAGGTGTTGCCAAGGATTGCAGGTTGAATACTAAAAATTGCAGCGTCCTTTTTGTAAGAATGAAACGTTTTCCAGATCCACTTTAAAAAAGGGATTGGGGGTTGAATTATTAGAAAACTTAAGGACCTTTGTGTAAAAAGGATGCGACCGTGCACCTGATAGACTTAATCCGTGCTTTATTATCAGGGAAAGATATACAAAAAAATCATATGTGTATGAAAAACCTGGATCATGCTTTTTTAAATCAATCAAATATTTAGTTTTTAAATCAAGTATTTAAAAAATATTAATCAAGCATTTAAAAAGTTAAAGGTGTATAAAAAAGAAAAAGATAAACATTGGAAACCGGCTGGCCGGCTGAAAATTGCAACGGACGTGCATGGGCGTCACGCGCACGCATCTCAAGTGGGGCCCGCCCATCGCCCTCCCCTTTACATTTATCTCTTCAGATGACGATCCACTCATATTTTTACCTTGCTACGCTGTCATCTCCTTTGCATGTGTGTGGTCTGAGGTGGCCTTGCAGAATGTTATAGATGAGGCGCTGCCTGTTGACCGATCAGGTGCAAAGGTGATAGAATCCCTCCTGTGTGATGATAAATTTCAGCGTCAGTACATGGACATTGTTAATATTGCTAAGTATCGTGATTATTAGAAAATTTAGGATGTCGTAGGATATTATTCTATCTTGCCTTGTACTTCAAGATGATGATGCATATATGTGACGCCCCCGATTTAATCGTACACTAATCATACACGCAAACGTGTACGATCAAGATCAGGGACTCACAGGAAGATATCACAACACAACTCTACAAATAAAATAAGTCATACAAGCATCATATTACAAGCCAGGGGCCTCGAGGGCTCGAATACAAGAGCTCGATCATAGACGAGTCAGCGGAAGCAACAATATCTGAGTACAGACATAAGTTAAACAAGTTTGCCTTAAGAAGGCTAGCACAAACTGGGACACAGATCGAAAGAGGCGCAGGCCTCCTACCTGGGATCCTCCTAAACTACTCCTGGTCGTCGTCAGCAGGCAGCACGTAGTAGTAGGCACCTCCGGTGTAGTAGGAGTCGTCGTCGACGGTGGCGTCTGGATCCTGGGCTCCATCATCTGGTTGCGACAACCAGGTAGAAGAAAAAGGGGGAAAAGAAGGAGAAAGCAACCGTGAGTACTCATCCAAAGTACTCGCAAGCAAGGAGCTACACTACATATGCATGGGTATATGTGTAAAGGGCCATATCGGTGGACTGAACTGTAGAATGCCAGAATAAGGGGGAGATAGCTAATCCTGTCAAAGACTACGCTTCTGGCAGCCTCCGTCTTGCAGCATGTAGAAGAGAGTAGACTGAAGACCTCCAAGTAGCATCGTATAGCATAATCCTAACCGATAATCCTCCCCTCGTCGCCCTGTGAGAGAGCGATCACCGGTTGTTTCTGGCACTTGAAAGGGTGTGTTTTATTAAGTATCCGGTTCTAGTTGTCATAAGGTCAAGGTACAACTCCAAGTCGTCCTGTTACCGAAGATCACGACTATTCGAATAGATTAAATTCCCTGCAGGGGTGCACCACATACCCCAACACGCTTGATCCCATTTGGCTGGACACACTTTTCGGGGTCATACCCGGCCGCGAAAGATCAACACGTCGCAGCCCCACCTAGGCAGAACAGAGAGGTCAGCACGCCGGTCTAAACCTAAGCGCACAGGGGTCTGGGCCCATCGCCCTTAGCACACCTGCACGTTGCGAACGCGGCCGGAAGCAGAACTAGCCCCCTTAATACAAGAGCAGGCTTACGTTCCAATCCGGCGCGCGCCGCTCAGTCGCTGATGTCACAAAGGCTTCGGCTGATACCACAACACCGGGATACCCATAACTACTCCCGCGTAGATGGTTAGTGCGTATAGACCAAATGGCCAGACTCAGATCAAATACCCAGATCTCGTTAAGCGTGTTAAGTGTCCGCGAACGCCGACCAGGGCCAGGCCCACCTCTTTCCTAGGTGGTCTCAACCTGCCCTGTCGCTCCGCCTCAAAGTAACAGTCGGGGGCCGTCGGGAACCCAGGCCCACCTCTACCGGGATGGAGCCACCTGCCCCTTCAGCCCCCACCTCCGAACAGTACCACAGGTAATGTAACAGTGTAAAGTATATAGAATATGCCCGTGATCACCTCTCGAAGTGATCACGGCCCAGTAGTATAGCATGGCAGACGGACAAGAGTGTAGGGCCACTGATGGAACACTAGCATCCTATACTAAGCAGTAGGATAGCAGGTAAAGGTAACAACAGTAGTTGCAAGGACAGGCTATGCAGCAGTATAGGATTAACTGAAAGCAGTAACATGCTACACTGCTCTAATGCAAGCGGTATAGAGAAGAATAGGCGATATCTGGTGATCAAGGGGGGGCTTGCCTGGTTGCTCTGGCAAGAGAGAGGGGTCGTCAACACCGTAGTCGTACTGGGTAGCAGCGGCGTCGGTCTCGGTGTCTAGCGAGAGAAGAGGGGGAAGAAACAATAAATACTTAAGCAAACAGATGCATGGCGATGCATGACATGACAAGTATCGGTGCTAGGGTGCCCTAACACGGTATGAGGCGATACCGGTGAAAGGGGGGAACATCCGGGAAAGTATCCCCGATGTTTCGCGTTTTCGGGCAAAGGAGCCGGAGGGGGAAAGTTGCGAGTTTGATATGTTAGGGTTGCGTGGCGGACGAATGGGCAGCGTATCTGGGTTCGTCTCGTCGTTCTGAGCAACTTTCATGTACAAAGTATTTTGATCCGAGTTACGGTTTATTTTCTATGATTTATCAAAGTTTTATGTATTTCTAAAATTTATTTAATTAATTAAATCGAACATTATCCAGAATAGTGAAAGGTGATGTCAGCATGACATCACCATGACATCAGCAGGTCAAACTCAGTTGACTGGAGTCAAACATAACCAGTGGGTCCAGTGGGACCCACCTGTCATTGAGACAAAGGTTAAATAGGATTTGTTTATACTAAATAGGATTATTTAAGTGTGGGCCTCATTAGTCAGTGACAGATTAGTGTTTTAATTAGCAAGTTAATTAACCAATATTAATTAACTAATTAATTAAATTATTTTTATTTATATATATATATATATATATTTTAATCTCTTTTTTTGTTAAAATGTTCTGGGCGTGGGGGCCCTTGATCAGTGGCCCTGGCTGGCCTAGCGGGCGCTGGGCGAGCGGGTTAGTGGGCGGGCGCCCGTGGAGGCCGGACCTGGGCACGCACGGCACTAGGGGGCTCGGGCTCCACGGCTGGGCGCGGCCTCCGGCGAGGCCACCGGTCAGCGCAGAATGGAGGGGGGGACCGCGGCCAGCGGCAGGAGCCCCGGACGCCGTGGAGCAACGAGGGCGGCGTCAGGGCGTGGCCGGGCGGAGGCGGGGTTGGCACGGCTGCGCGCGGACAGCAGCCGCAGCAACAACGCGGCGAGGGCAGTGGCTGGGCACGGGCGGCCAACGCGGTGACGGCAGCGCATGGAGTGTGGGCGCGCAGGGAGGTGGCCAGCGCGCGACAGCGGGTCACCGGTGCGGCAACCACGAGCTCCTCGGGAGCTCGGGCGCGACGGCGGGGGCGACCTACGGCGACAGGAGGGAAAGGAGATGGGGAAAAAGGAGGAGGGGGCCTCACCGGGCCCTGTAGGTGTGCAATAGTGTGCGCGAGGAGGAGTTGGGGAGGCGCCGGAGCTCGAGGCAGCGGCAGTCGATGACGTGACGGCGACGGGGTGGCGATGACGACTGGCGACGGCGTCGGTTCGACGACGAGGCGAGGTCGCGGTCAGGCAGGTGTTGCGCAAAGGAGAGGAGGGCGAGGAGGAGTCCGGGAGGCGAGCATCGACGCGACGGGGTCGACAACGGCGGGCGTCAGGGCGGCGCGGTCGCCAGGTCTGCGCCCCCGATCTCGATCCAGATCGGGGGGAGGGAGAGAGTGGCGTGGGGGAGGAGTGGGGTAGTGGGCTAGGGTTTCGGTGTCCCCAGGGGTTAGTAGGTGAGGTGGGGGTGGGCCGGTCCAACCAGGCCGACTGGAGTGGCCAGCTGGGCTGAGGCCCAGCGTGCGGGGGGAGGGGGGTTCCCTTTTTTTTATTTACAGTCTTACTTTGCTTTTCTTTTATTTATTATTTTAGTTCTTATTTGTTTTATTTTAGTTTCCAAAAATACAAAAGTGGCACCTAAAATAGTGTTACAATTTATGCCACTGCCACAAACCGTTTAGCATTGAAATAAAAATAGTTTTAAATTGTTTATTATTTTAAAGCATTTGAATAATTGTTTTATCACTATTTATTTACTATAGTGCATTTAAACGCTTTATAAAAGTGTGGTTTCTCCACCAATATTACATATGATTTATTTGTCACATTTAGAACATTTTAGTTTTGACATTTGAAAAGCTTTTGTTATTTGTCTTTATTTTAAATTTGGATCGTTTTTGAACCATCGCGAGATTAACTACAGTGATAGCGGTGACATGGCATCATTAGGAGAGGGTTACTGTAGCTTAATTATCCGGGCGTCACAATTCTCCTCCACTACAAGAAATCTCGTCCCGAGATTTAAGAGGGGAGCAAGGGGGAAGGAATTTGGTTACGAATTTCTAACGGGTCTTCTTGGTGTTGGTTGCTCTTCTCGAAGAGGTTCATTCCTGTGCTTCAGTCATCATGATGAAGTCGGTGTCCTTTCTACAGGACTCCGTCGTACTTACTAAAGAATAAAGGGTGGACATGCTGGGAGAACTGACCTCTACCCGGTAGACTATCTGGTCGATAACATCGAGGAAGGTGGCGAAAGTAACTCTCGAATTGAAACTTACAAAAATATCGAGAGCAAAGTAAGAAGGTATCATGAGAAGTTTTGAGCGGGTAGGCAATCGTTCGGTGCCTGAAACAAAGTGTGAAAAGGATTCAGAGCAATGGGAATAAGTATTGCGTCTGATACCGGAATAGATCACTAGGCAGGTGGCCCGTGAACTACATACGAAGTCAAGCTCTAGGAATAACTTTGGCAACAGGGTGTATAGGAGAGTCAGGTTTCGATCCTGTGGAACTGTGGGTTATGGGCCCACTATGTGTATCAAAGTAGAAAGGGGCTGACATCTTGCACGGTCACATTAGCAAGGCATGTCAGAGGGTAGCCTGTCAGTTATGTGGGCAATAACATCGATACCAAGGGCGAGGGACGAAGAGAACCATTTTCCTGCTCGTTGAACGAGGCGGACCAATAGGCAAGGTTCTCGTCCATCGGTGGTTACCGAAATGTCATCAACAATGGTAACAGGGTCTTACTAAAGGAGTGGTACAATGAGGTGCTTACCTAAGCATGGAATTATTACTGCTTAGATCATATAGATCACAAGAAACGTTAAACCAACCAATGGAAAGGAAAATATGATTATCAGATTTAAATAGAAAAATGGAAAGGAAAATGTGTTTAAACACATAATTCAAGGGTATATCCTTCCCAAGGACAAGCAGAGTATGATATCCATGACAGGATATAATGTAGAAAACTCTTTAGGTAGTGGAGAGAAATTTCATGACATTACCCATACAGCGGTGTTTGGATAATTGAGCAGGAAACATTTAGCATTGGGCTTCAAATGGTCTTGTTGAAAATCGGAGTACCATAGACGTGCTTCGAGATAGCATTGACATGGTCATCAGGTGAAGATCAGACTTTGGAAACAAAAAGGATCCATCAGGAATAACTTGTAGAATAAGTCTTACAATTTCCTCATGGAAGAAAGGATAGCCTGGCTGAAAAGGGAAACTATAACAATTGGGCCTCCGGCCAGGTGTGCTAGGCATGACATCACCTTACCGGGTCACATAAGGACCATTGTTGTAACTCTTGGAAATATGTTCCAACCATCATATCTGACCTAGATTCAGATCTGATTAGTGCCAGGATACCTCCGACTTAGTAAGCCTGAGAAGAAAAGGTGCAACACAATTGACGAGATGACAATGTAAGATTCTCGGGAAATGAACTATGAAGTGATTTCCGTTAACAAGAGTTCATCATTAATCCAAGGAGAGGACAAGGAGGTGTCTGGTGAACTCAACGGCAATTCATCGAGATTTCCAAAAGATGGATTTCCACAATTAAGTGAACAAGGAGATAACATTTGTCAGATCAAATGATATAAGGAAGTATGCTCACGGAAAACATACACAATTAAACATTGGTTGAAAGGTGCGCCCAAAATATGGGTTGGGTTGCACGACCAATGTCAGAATGGTGATTCAATAATCAATAGTCTAAGAACGAACGGCCGACCATTAACTTCAAAGCAATAGGGTTGCTAGAAGTGCAGAATCCAAACAACACCGTTCACTTGTTGGTACCCCGGTTGGAATCAACACGAGGACCAAGAAAGAATGGTGATGGTGAGAAGTATCACGATACCAAGAATTCTTAAGAGGTGGTGAAATTCTCACAACATTCTTGACATAAAAGATGGCAATACTCCAAGGTAAAGGAGAACAAATGCTGGATAGCAAGGATCTCAAGGTATAACACAAAACACGAACAAGTTTGTGTTGAACGGGAGGCAATCGAGTGGTCGATGATAATATAAATCACCGAGGGAAAAGATGGTAATTCTCATCATGAATTTGATGGATATCCTGGAAGAGCCCAAGATGTTGGTGCTGATCTCGACACATTTGTCGAGAGATTTCATGAAGATGTAATCTATCGGCGATGACATCAAGTCAAAGGAATTATGAAGCAAAAGGTTATCGAAACCATGGGTACGACACAAACTCAAAATCAAGCTTGTTGTCCAAGGTGAAAGATATGACGAGAAAGATCGACGTAAGCTTAGCTCATCGTCGAAAGTTGTGTTCCGGGAAGAAGGACCAGGTAGTACAGTTAAAATTTAGCACGATAATGATATAGCCAACCGGGCTAGGAATGACTTGAAGGATTATTAAACTCATAAGCAATAAAAATTACTTATAGTTATTGATTCGGAGTACAGACTCGATTCACTTTCGGTGTCCTTGAGTGTCTAACAACTCAGAACCCGGGGAAAATTTTGGAATCAGTGAGAAATAATACTTGAAGAATAACTCATAAGAAGTTATGCAGTTCTGCGATAATCTCGAGATACCAGAGGGGGTAATACTCGATGACGGACCAAAGTAGAGGTTGGACTGGGGTATTGCTCTGCAGAAGACAAGTGCTTTAACTTGTCTGAAAAATGGAATCAAGGAGAAAATGTGGTCGGGATCATGATTGCAAATGATCAATACATAGGTACCAGATGATGTCATATCAAGGAAATAGTTAATATTGCAAGAAGCTTCTATGACAGGATCTACATCGTGTCCATGGGCATGAACACAAAGTTCAAGGTCGACTCCCACTTCTTTAATGCATAACCTTTCATTTACTTCTCGCCTTCAACGAAGTTGTGGTGTTGAAATTTTATCCGTCATAACACCAGTAGAGTATGACCCGTAGTAATTTCCGGGTTCACACAGATTAGAAAAAGGCATATGTTCAACCCGTCAGGGTATCGTGGAAACATATACCACAAGCTTCAATAGTAAATACCACAAGCTTGAAAGCAGAGCATGGTTGGCCAATCAGAGGATAGGATTTACCAATGGAGAGAGAACTTCCAAAGGGATTGAATATGAAGGACGCTATCGGATAAAATCCAACAAAGGATCCGGTGGTCCTCAAAGGATCTTATGTGAGCATCGGTACTCAACCAGAAGCGGAAAGAATGCAAAGGCATTGGATTATGGAAACAACTGACTAATCCAGAGTACAAATGCAAATGAATTATGATTTTCAATTCAAGGGATCAGAAGCAATGTTCTGATTAGGGATGGATAAGTTGAATAGCCCTAGGGGTACAATCGACGGCAATTGGATTTGTTGAGAACCAGCTCGTGTTTAAAATGACGTCTGAGCCGGAAAGATAATTTAAAAGGATCAACTGATGATTGCGTGCATTCGCACTCATGTTGAATCAATAGGATCAAAAAGACGATGCCTAAGGATACTGATGAATATTGCCAGACATATGGAAAGCATCCATAATGCAAGCAGCCAAGTATTGCAGAGCAATAAGCTACTAAGGATTTTTGGAGGATCGAATAGTATGTCGATGACCATTGTGAAACACATGAACAACTGGGGGATGAGCGGATACTCTATAAGTGCGAGAATTATCCGTAGGGGTATTCAGGTGACAAAGAACAACAAGGCAGTAAGCTCAAAGGATCATCGAAACAACGACGAGTATTTCGGGGTATCTTGTAATAACAAGAACAACTGGGAATAAAAGTAAGAACGACAGGTGTAAGTATTTATCCATAGGGATTTTTCGGTGGTAGGGAATTGCAAAAGCAACATGCACAAGGTCTCGAGAAAATATCGGAGAGTATTGTGAGAATCTTCTGTTGAAGCAGTAGATCATCCGTAATGAAAGGGTTCTCCGGTAGGAAGTAGTAACGAGAACCTAGAGTTAGATTTTGCAAAATTCATTTAATCCGAATAGAAGAGAGTTCAGAGTCCCAGAGTAAGGATCGAGGAGTAAAAGATCCTAATACCACCCAGATGGCAACGTGGGCCCGTAAGGCACACAGCCATGTTAGTAAAAGTTTTTAAAATGTCTAGACTCAACTTCGGCCAAGGAGTGTGGAAGGGGGATTCCTACAGACAGTCGGCTCTGATACCAACTTGTGATGCCCCCGATTTAATCGTACACTAATCATACACGCAAACGTGTACGATCAAGATCAGGGACTCACGGGAAGATATCACAACACCACTCTACAAATAAAATAAGTCATACAAGCATCATATTACAAGCCAGGGGCCTCGAGGGCTCGAATACAAGAGCTCGATCATAGACGAGTCAGCGGAAGCAACAATATCTGAGTACAGACATAAGTTAAACAAGTTTGCCTTAAGAAGGCTAGCACAAACTGGGACACAAATCGAAAGAGGTGCAGGCCTCCTGCCTGGGATCCTCCTAAACTACTCCTGGTCATCGTCAGCGGGCAGCACGTAGTAGTAGGCACCTCCGGTGTAGTAGGAGTCGTCGTCGACGGTGGCCTCTGGATCCTGGGCTCCATCATCTGGTTGCGACAACCAGGTAGAAGAAAAAGGGGGAAAATAAGGAGAAAGCAACCGTGAGTACTCATCCAAAGTACTCGCAAGCAAGGAGCTACACTACATATGCATGGGTATATGTGTAAAGGGCCATATCGGTGGACTGAACTGCAGAATGCCAGAATAAGGGGGAGATAGCTAATCCTGTCGAAGACTACGCTTCTGGCGGCCTCCGTCTTGCAGCATGTAGAAGAGAGTAGACTGAAGACCTCCAAGTAGCATCGTATAGCATAATCCTAACCGATGATCCTCCCCTCGTCGCCCTGTGAGAGCGCGATCACCGGTTGTATCTGGCACTTGAAAGGGTGTGTTTTATTAAGTATCCGGTTCTAGTTGTCATAAGGTCAAGGTACAAATCCAAGTCGTCCTGTTACCGAAGATCACGGCTATTCGAATAGAATAACTTCCCTGCAGGGGTGCACCACATACCCCAACACGCTTGATCCCATTTGGCCGGACACACTTTTTGGGGTCATACCCGACCGCGAAAGATCAACACGTCGCAGCCCCACCTAGGCACAATAGAGAGGTCAGCACGCCGGTCTAAACCTAAGCGCACAGGGGTCTGGGCCCATCGCCCTTAGCACACCTGCACGTTGCGAACGCGGCCGGAAGCAGAACTAGCCCCCTTAACACAAGAGCAGGCTTACGTTCCAATCCGGCGCGCGCCGCTCAGTCGCTGACGTCACAAAGGCTTTGGCTGATACCACGACGCCGGGATACCCATAACTACTCCCGCGTAGATGGTTAGTGCGTATAGACCAAATGGCCAGACTCAGATCAAATACCCAGATCTCGTTAAGCGTGTTAAGTGTCCGCGAACGCCGACCAGGGCCAGGCCCACCTCTCTCCTAGGTGGTCTCAACCTGCCCTGTCGCTCTGCCTCAAAGTAACAGTCGGGGGCCGTCGGGAACCCAGGCCCACCTCTACCGGGATGGAGCCACCTGCCCCTTCAGCCCCCAACTCCGAACAGTACCACAGGTAATGTAACAGTGTAAAGTATATAGAATATGCCCGTGATCACCTCCCGAAGTGATCACGGCCCAGTAGTATAGCATGGCAGACGGACAAGAGTGTAGGGCCACTGATGGGACACTAGCATCCTATACTAAGTAGTAGGATAGCAGGTAAAGGTAACAACAGTAGTAGCAAGGACAGGCTATGCAGCAGTATAAGATTAACTGAAAGCAGTAACATGCGACACTACTCTAATGGAAGCGGTATAGAGAAGAACAGGCGATATCTGGTGATCAAGGGGGGGGGCTTGCCTGGTTGCTCTGGCAAGAGAGAGGGGTCGTCAACACCGTAGTCGTACTGGGTAGCAGCGGCGTCGGTCTCGGTGTCTAGCGAGAGAAGAGGGGGAAGAAACAATAAATACTTAAGCAAACAGATGCATAGCGATGCATGACATGACAAGTATCGGTGCTAGGGTGCCCTAACGCGGTATGAGGCGATACCGGTGAAAGGGGGGGAACATCCGGGAAAGTATCCCCGATGTTTCGCGTTTTTGGGCAAAGGAGCCGGAGGGGGAAAGTTGCGAGTTTGATATGTTAGGGTTGCGTGGAGGACGAACGGGCTGCGTATCTGGGTTCGTCTCGTCGTTCTGAGCAACTTTCATGTACAAAGTATTTTGATCCGAGTTACGGTTTATTTTCTATGATTTATCAAAGTTTTATGTATTTCTAAAATTTATTTAATTAATTAAATCGAACATTATCCAGAATAGTGAAAGGTGATGTCAGCATGACATCACCATGACATCAGCAGGTCAAACTCAGTTGACTGGAGTCAAACATAACCAGTGGGTCTAGTGGGACCCACCTGTCATTGAGACAAAGGTTAAATAGGATTTGTTTAAACTAAATAGGATTATTTAAGTGTGGGCCTCATTAGTCAGTGACAGATTAGTGTTTTAATTAGCAAGTTTAATTAACCAGGATTAATTAACTAATTAATTAATTATTTTTAGTTATTTTTATATATATATTTTTTTAATCTCTTTTTTGTTAAAATGTTCTGGGCGTGGGGGCCCTTGATTAGTGGCCCTGGCTGGCCTAGCGGGCGCTGGGCGAGCGGGTTAGTGGGCGGGCGCCCGTGGAGGCCGGACCTGGGCACGCACGGCACCAGGGGGCTCGGGCTCCACGGCTGGGCGCGGCCTCCGGCGAGGCCACCGGTCAGCGCAGAATGGAGGGGGGGGGACCGCGGCCAGCGGCAGGAGCCCCGGACGCCGTGGAGCGACGAGGGCGGCGTCAGGGCGTGGCCGGGCGGAGGCGGGGTTGGCACGGCTGCGCGCGGACAGCAGCCGCAGCAACAACGCGGCGAGGGCAGTGGCTGGGCACGGGCGGCCAACGCGGTGACGGCAGCGCATGGAGTGTGGGCGCGCAGGGAGGTGGCCAGCGCGCGACAGCGGGTCACCGGTGCGGCAACCACGAGCTCCTCGGGAGCTCGGGCGCGACGGCGGGGGCGACCTACGGCGACAGGAGGGAAAGGAGATGGGGAAAAAGGAGGAGGGGGCCTCACCGGGCCCTGTAGGTGTGCAATAGTGTGCGCGAGGAGGAGTCGGGGAGGCGCCGGAGCTCGAGGCGGCGGCGGTCGACGACGGGACGGCGACGGGGTGGTGATGACGACTGGCGACGGCGTCGGTTCGACGACGAGGCGAGGTCGCGGTCAGGCAGGTGTTGCGCAAAGGAGAGGAGGGCGAGGAGGAGTCCGGGAGGCGAGCATCGACGCGACGGGGTCGACAACGGCGGGCGTCAGGGCGGCGCAGTCGCCAGGTCTGCGCCCCCGATCTCGATCCAGATCGGGGGGAGGGAGAGAGTGGCGTGGGGGGAGGAGTGGGGTAGTGGGCTAGGATTTCGGTGTCCCCAGGGGTTAGTAGGTGAGGTGGGGGTGGGCCGGTCCAACTAGGCCGACTGGAGTGGCCAGCTGGGCTGAGGCCCAGTGCGCGGGGGGGAGGGGGGGGTTCCCTTTTCATTTTTTTTATTTACAGTCTTACTTTGCTTTTCTTTTATTTATTCTTTTAGTTCTTATTTGTTTTATTTTAGTTTCCAAAAATACAAAAGTGGCACCTAAAATAGTGTTACAATTTATGCCACTGCCACAAACCGTTTAGCATTGAAATAAAAATAGTTTTAAATAGTTTATTATTTTAAAGCATTTGAATAATTGTTTTATTACTATTTATTTACTATAGTGCATTTAAACGCTTTATAAAAGTGTGGTTTCTCCACCAATATTACATATGATTTATTTGTCACATTTAGAACATTTTAGTTTTGACATTTGAAAAGCTTTTGTTATTTGTCTTTATTTTAAATTTGGATTGTTTTTGAACCATCGCGAGATTAACTACAGTGATAGCGGTGACATGGCATCATTAGGAGAGGGTTACTGTAGCTTAATTATCCGGGTGTCACAATATATA
Source organism: Triticum urartu (assembly GCF_003073215.2). Taxonomy (NCBI): domain Eukaryota; kingdom Viridiplantae; phylum Streptophyta; class Magnoliopsida; order Poales; family Poaceae; genus Triticum; species Triticum urartu. The sequence goes on along the minus strand of NC_053027.1, from coordinate 78,392,690 downwards.
TATGTACTTCCGTGTTCCGCTCTGCATGCTCAACAGAAGCGAACTGCATCTTCTTTACATTGCGCACTGCAATGCTACACGGTAGAACTGCTTCATTTTCTGGTGGTCCGCCCGCGTATTCTGTGTGGAACGGGGTGTTGCGGGATGATTTAATTTGTTTATGGATGTCAGTTGACCTTTATTATTTGTAATTTACAGGAAAAATGACTAAAATCTTGGCAAATCGACGGATTTGGCGGACGGGCTTTCTCTGTTCGTCCGTGTTCGCTTCAGATGCGATTTTTTTGTGCTCGCATGTTGTTTTTTAGTAGGAATTGTTTGATTGTGTTCGTTTTAATCAGTCCATTCACTCTATAATTTGTTAATTTTTAGGAGTTTGTTTTTAATTCCTATTATTTTGATTCCGCAGGCGGGAGAGCTTCATCCGCTCCTCTGTTCTTGACGATTTTTTGGATTTTTGCGCGTCCATGCGTGTTTGAATATTGTAATTAGTGTTGCTATAGGTTTGAATTCATTGTATTGCGGGTATAATTGTAATTTTGTAATTGCAATTTTTAAACGAGAGCTGATGTTGTTCGTCCAGTTGCCGTGTCTTCCACGTAATTTTTTGCGGGAGTATTTTTTCGTTTGTTTAGTGGTTGGACAATTTCTAGGCATACATTGTTTCGGGAGTATTTTTCGATAGTACACCACATGTCTGCAGTTCTACTATTTTTAATTTTATTTGTTGTAGTTGTGGCATACGTTGTTGTGCACTGCATTTTTGTTAGTAGTGTACTTCGTTGTAGCTACTTTACAGTTGTTATTGCAGTTTATGAGATTTCTGTTTTCTTAAACTGAATTCTGTGTTCTATAGGACTTCATAATATGCACTTCCGTACTGCATTAGCAGTGTGGTTAATGTTTCTACTGTGGTATTAGAATGGATGGTCCATTTTATGCTTGTGTTAGCTGAACAGTTATTATAAGAATTATTTTGAAGTGCATACTATGAGAATTGTTTTTGAACATCGTATGTTAACTGCAAAGTTTCGACCATTTGCATTTCCTTGTTACTGTTCATAGGACTCCTTTTTTTATTATTAGGACCACACTATGTGCTTGAGAGAACTGCATTACTGCCAACAACAACTTGTCTAAAAAGGATGATAAAATGATGCAGTTGAGGTTGCATACTTTAAAATATGCATCGTTCAAAGTGTCTGATGGACATAATTTTAAAAGCATACAGCATAATCAAAGTATTAGAAATATTTGTTTGCTTCATACTAGACAACCTAGAGTGCAAATATTGTAAACTTGAGGGATTCTTCTACTTTGTAGAAAAACACCATGGCCTCTTCTCCGACGTCAAAGCCATTCTGGGAGACAAAATCTTTCCAACTAGTAGTTATGTTGATGCAGCCTTCAGAGTCGATGTGGTAGTCAGCTTGCATGTCTGCATATCCATTCTTGTGTTGTGTCTCCAAAGTAACCTTCCCTGAGCTTGGAGCATGAAATTTTATTGTGGATGTCAGTTTCTGCATATTGGAATGGGTGTTAAAAGAATTTTATAAGTAAACAGTGAATGTTTTTCTTTTATACTTAGGATGATGTGTTTATGTTGACTTAAATAGTTACACATATATGACTGCTATTTTCTAAAGTAGTTGCAATGTATGAAGAAACTTATATACGGAATTGACCTCTAGTTTTACTAGGATATATATTATACTGCAACATGCTTGTACTGCAAGGTCAATTACAGTGTACTTCACCAGCATGTCAACAGAACTGCATCGCTGATCTACTAACCCTTTTTTTTGTCGATACCTAGTGTGGTACTGAAGGAAAATAGGTGGAAGCATCTATTCTTAATAGGTAACAAATCTGAACAATAATACAAATTATGTTTTGTATTTTTTGTTGATACTACTGAACAAATTGATTGAACTATATATTCAGATGTGGATTTGCAGGCTAGATTATGTCCAGAATTGTGAGGGGAAAACATACCCAACTTTCCTGCAGATCTGCGGTTGTGAGGCGATGAAGAAATGGCGGCCGAAACCCCCTGTTGGGTATCATCAGGCACCCGAGCATGCTGCGCCACTCGGCGTTGGTAAGCTCCAGACCTTCTGCATACACGCATGTGTCCGCTACGGGCGCCATCCTTGCCAAACACCCGCACTTACAGTCCATGGCTGGTTCAGTGGAATTCCAGCAAAGAGCTGGGGATGGGATGAACCCTAGATATATGATTTGAAGAAAAAGACACTACAAGAAATGTGTTAATCCATGACGGATTTCTGATGACGTTCTCCGAAACCGTCATGATCGATGACGGATTCGTCTCGTTCGTCATGAAATCCGTCACAGATTAATGTGATGAGAACAAAACCCAACAACAATGGCACCCTCATGATGGACCGTCACGGATACCGTCATGACTCGACCAGCTGTACACCAAACGTACCGTCATGGATGGCTCATGCTGATGTGTCACGCGTGTTCAGCCCACGTACGCCAGCCTTAGTTTTTTTAAGTTGTTTAAATCGTCAAGGACGGCCTTCTGGTGTTTTTTTAGGAAAGCAGAATGCCGTGCATGTCCCGCCGTTGCTTTCCGTTTTCCTAAAACAAAGGGGCTGCTGCTGTGCCGTCTTGAGGTTGGGCTGCTCAGTCTTTTTTTACATGAAAACATGACGGGCCTTCTGGTGCCTTTTTTTTCAGGAAAATGAATGTTGCTGATGCTTGTCCCAGCGTTGCTCTTTTAGAGAGCTCCTGCTCAACGCTCGTTAGCGTCGAAAAACAAGCAGCCTTCACTAAAGGTGGTGCGTAAATGGGCTGGCCCAATTGGCAGGTGCCGAGCAAATCGAAAAAAGAAAACGAACGCGTTCGGAGTCGAACTCCAAACCTCAAAATGATTCCTATTCCGAGCGATGCTAGCTAGCTGAGCTAGTGAATGACTACGTCTCATATTCAGCACCATATTTAAAAGTACCAATGAGAAAACCGGCAGATGTGGGGTGTTTCAAAATTTCTTGGAAAAAATTGTGAATAAAATTTCTTTAAAATGCGGTCAATGTTTGGAAATTGTTTAAAAGATCGAATATTCATGTTTAAAACATAAACATTTCCTAAAATTTTGAACAAATTTTCAAAATCTGAACAAGGTTTTTGCACAAAAAGTGAATATACAATGAACATTCTCTTAGTATACCGTGAACATTATTCAAATACACTGAACACTTTTAAAATATACGATTAATTTTTTTTTCAAATGCACGTTAAACAAAAATTGTAGATGAAATTTTTTATACACAATGAACATTTTTTTTCAGTGTATGGTGAACATATTTCTTCGATATGGTGAACAAAATAGGAATGCCGAACTTTTTTGAAGCGTGATTTTTTTAAAAGATGAACACATTTTGGAATTTCATGCATTTTCTGAAAATTCAAACAAAATTTGAAAATTTTGAAGAATTTCCGGAAATTTTGAATTATGAAAAATATATAAAAAAGTAGAAATGGAAAGAAAATCAATAAATAAACAGAAAAAAGGGAAAATAAAACGAAAAACAAATTAATATTGAAAACCTGTAAAACAAAACAAGAAAAAATGCTTCCTTGCTGCAAGTGGGCCGGCCCGTGTCGCTCGCTTGCTTCGCTCGGCTTTAGCGAAACTGCGACGAGAAAAACTAGAAGGCATTGAACTAGGGGTCCTCACGCTTATATACCTAGGTCGCTACCGCTAGGGACCTAGGGTATATCTATGTTTTTGTTAAATGCCTTTCTAAGGTCTTACTTACAGAAAAACAAGCCAAGTTTTTAAGTATAAAAAAGGTGATTGAACGTGGATTTGAACCGCGTAGCACTAACCTCTACGTTCTAACGAGCCAAGTTTTTTTGTTTTGTTTTTGTTACTACTTTTCACGCGTAGGCAACAACATGTTTTTTCTTTTCCAAAAAGACAACATAATTCCTTAAATATATTTTTTGAAATGTTTAAACCTTATTTGACTTACATATACAAGAAAATGGCACTACCTTCTGTAAGCACACACAAATTCACTTAAACCATAGAAAATATTAAATCATCTAAAAAATTATCGAAACTCTATATGTATTATAGTACATGTGACAATTCTATAGAGGTAGTCGCATATTTTAATTAAAAAAAGAACAAAACATGAATGGAACTCAAACCCGAGACATGAATTTTAAGAGGTTAGCACCTTCAAACTTGGCCACTTGTATTTAAAAAAATGGTTAACATTTTTCGAAAAACAAATTCAAACATGTATTTTGAAACAAAATCATCATGTATTAAAAAAATGGTCAACGTGTATAAAACAATGTTACGTGTGCATAGAAAAAATGTACAACAACTATTGGATAAAGTTCAGATGTACTTTTCTAAAATAAAATAAAATTGAATAAAAAGAAAAACGAAATTCAAAATAAAAAATAAAAAATGGGCATAAAATCAAAAACCCAAATAATGATGAATATTGTAAAACACATAAAACCAATAATAGAAACACAAAGAAAATTGTGAGTTCTTTTGTAGCAAAACAATAACTGTGAGCTTGGCCTGGGAATTAATTGAATGGGAAATCTTTTACAATAAATAAAGTGCATAAATTAATTTAAATAAAAAAGATACAAATGACATCCATGAAACTTATTCGGTAATATTAGGAATTTAATTTTTATAGCTAGAAATTAATTTAATACCAAATATTAATAAATGATTTCATTTGTTATTTTTTAAGGTTCATTTGTTATACTTCTAGGCGTTTACTGAATACAACTTGATTTTGAACTGCAAATGTTAGAAATAATCACCAGAAATTCATAGTAGAAGAGTGTGAGAATGGCAAGACTCAACCCCGAACTCAATGTGCACCGCGGCCGTGTCCACGGCGATCGTGGCCGAAACGATGGCGAGTGTGGTGAGGCGTCTGGCGGTCGTGGCCACCACCCTTGGTTCGGGTACTTCACCCCCTGGGGTGCGTCGTTCCCACCCCCTCGCGCGCCCTAGTTGCCCCTTGAACTCTGCAGGCATCCTCAGGCCCCGTTTTGGTGCGCAGACGCAGGCGTACCTGGTTATTTACTCTAGCGTGCCGCCTGCTCCATACGCCGCCCCTTCGTACACGTGGGATGCTAACGCCATGCGGCACGCCGCGCCCAGCTACGGCGCCGCGTTCCCCTGGAGCCGGAGTGGATAATTGACACATGAGCTGCATCTCACGTCACCTCAGACTCAGGTAGCCTCACCTTGTCTCGTTCTCCATGAGCGTCTGATTCTCGTTCCATAATAGTCGGTAATGGGGCATGCCTTCCTGTTGTTGGCATCGGTAGCGCTCTCCTTCCCCTCGCCCGTTTCATCTTTCCAAAATCCTTCTCTCTCCTAATATTGTTAAGAACCTTATTTCAATCTGACAATTTACTCGTGAAAACCTTGTTTCTGTGGAATTTGACCCTGCTAGTTTTACCATGACGGATCTGGTCAGCAGGGCCCTTCTCTTGAGGTGCAATAGTGGAGGTGATCTCTATCGTTTTCAAGCATTCATGGTGCGCTCCTCTCGATGGTCCTCACCGTCCAGTCATCCAACTTGTGGCATCGCAGACTTGCCCACCCCAGCTCATCTACTTAAGCTCATTCCCCCCTTGATTTCTTAGACTCATGTAACAGAGATGTCTGTGACTCCATGATTTGCACTGCATGCCAACTCGGCAAACATACATGCCTCCCCTTCCCCACCTTTACATCCTTCACCACCGCGCCTTTTCAGTTAGCCCACTATGATTTATGGACATTGTCAGTTGTTAGCTTTTCCGGTTATAATTATTACCTTGTCATATTGGATTATTTTCTCACTGTTCATGGCCATTTCCTTTGCGAGCCAAATCTAATACGTCTCGAACATGGAGTTTTCTGTTTTTAAATTTCAAAATGCAAACAAACTCCGAAATGCATGAAAATTCAGTTGGAAAATATGTTCAGATGTTTGTCTCCAAATAAAGTACAAAAAATAGATTCCATATCATTTATCCATGTCCAAGAACAAATTAAGTTTAGTAAAATAAAACTAAGAAAATAAGGGAAAAAAACAACAAAAAGCGGTACGTACGTGGGTTTTGAACCCAAGACCTCATTTGCATTTCTAAGGCCACAAAACAACTATATTAAGCTACTGTTTTAATCTAAACACACACCGGATGTTCTTATAGTAGTAGAAGATATTTTCTAGCCTGCTGCCTTCTGATTGGCTGAACCAGACCTCCCACGGATCACGCCTCTCCACCGTCCATCCTTAGCTGATCCAACGGTCCCCGCTCCTTCTACTCTCTATCTGTGCTTTCCCTGATTCTTATCCTCTCACAGCCACACGAACGAGAGCACCATGACAGTAGCAGCCGCGCCCAAGGAAATCCACAGCTCGCAGCCGTCGGACGCCGCCGTCCGCGCGAAGGGCCGCCGCCCGAACCTCCCACCACAGCACGCCGGTGAGCCGCGCCTTGCGCCGCCTCTCTCTTTCTCTCTCTCTCCTATGTTCTCCTCTCTAATCTCTCTCCTCCTTGCAGCAATGGAGGCCGAACGCCCATGGCATCGTCCGAGCTCACCTCCCAGCAGTCATACTCCTTCGAAATCATCGGGATATGGCTGGAGCCGGACACCAACGCCCCGTTCCTACCTCCCCGCCTCGCTTGGGTCGTCGGCCACCTCGACGATGTCATACCGCTCGTGGGATCCAGCGCCACCGTTGGCTGGCCACTTCCTCCTGGAGGAGATGCCTCCACATCGGCGCCTCCTCACATGAGCAGCAGCAGCGAACGCCTCGCTAAGGGCATCTCTGGTGGTGTTTTTTTAAATTGTTTTAAAGAAGTTTTCCAGATCTATGCCTGAAAAACAATGGCGTTGAACTCCGATTGACGCCCCGCGAAGGCTGGGCGACGCTTGATGTGGTGGCTGCAGAATATCTTCGGGCAAAATAGTAGGCCAGATCTAGGGGGGAAATCTTTAATTCCAAGTTTTTGGTTGTGTATTTTTTCCTTTTGGTAAAAATAAAATTTAGTTATCTGGTATGTTTATGCAATTTTCCTTTTTATCTATAAGGCAATGAGCATATATAATAAAGCAAAACTTACTGACTCAAAGTTTCCATGGACCAAGAAAAACAAATGGATCGGCTAATGTCTCAATTGAAATTAGTGGGTCTTGGACGGATAGGAAATTTAATGGGCCAAAATTCTTATGATGGTCCGATGGTCTTGGATAGAGTTGAAGTTTAGTGGGCCAAAAATCTAACTAGGCTGACTACTACATGGGCTGCCATGTCAGATCCATGTTGGCGGCCATGTCAGATCCATGTTGGCGTCCATGTCATATGATGACATGGAATGCATGATTAACGCCATTATTTGATAGTAAATTGTGACGGCCAAGAACCGTCATGGATCCATGACGTCTTTGTAGATCCGTCATGGAGTGCATGGTGGTCAAATTATGACGCGATATACATGACGGATTTCAAATCCGTCAAGGACGACCTACCATGATGGATTTGCACACATATGTGACAGTTCGAATCTGTCATGGATTAACACATTTCTTGTAGTGAGAGTAACTGGGGGAGGAGTTGTGTTAGTCTGGAGCATGAATGGATATGTTTTTATGCAACCAATTGAGCAATGGAAGTAATAAATGTTTGTGGTTGGTGTTAGGTGGTGGATTGGTTCTGATTCAGTGTCGTCGAATGCATTTGAGTAGCAAAAGGACTGCTTACCTGAAAATAGCGAACTGCATTTGTCATATCAAGACAAACTGCGGAACGTGTGGTTGGGCCTGCATTTTGTGTACGGTATGTGGGTTTTCTTTTTAAAAAAAATCAGTTGCCTTTCTATTTTGTGTTGGGCCTGTGTTCGTGGAGTGAAGCGCGGCCCAAGACGGCCTGTGAGCACGGCTGGTTCCCGGTGCGCTGTGTGTAGCCTAATGTTTAGTCCCACCTCGCCCGCAGAAGGCGCGCCCGACCTGTTTATAAGCGTTGACGAGGCAGCTGGATGGAACTCCTCTTGTTACTTATTTGAGCGCTTATACATGGCGCTCGCTGCTCTATGCTCTCTGACCTGTGGGCCCATGTGCGCCCAGCCCTACGCATCGTGGCTCAGAACGACTCGCCTGCTATTGGCGCAGACCTACTACGAGACTGGCTGGGGCCGGCTGCACCTGGGTGGTCAATTTTTTTCTATTTTTGTTTTTTTTCAATGTAAAGGCGCGCACTGCTTAGGAAACCGTCCTTGCACTGCATTGATCAGTGTTCTGTACTGCATGTGCAAGCATTCCGTACTACATGTACATTTCTCATTTTTTTCGTTTTCATGTTTTTGCTCTTTTGTAATCTTTTTTTCCAGTGTAGGGGAGTGCACTGCTTAGTAAACATACCTGTACTTCATTTGATTATGTTCCTGTACTACACGATATATTTCCGCACTACATTTTTTTCAATGTAGAGGCGTGCACTGCTTTGTAAACCATGCGTGCACTGCACTGATCAGCGTTCTGTACTGCATGTGCACGTAGTCCGTATTACATGCACAATTCTCGTTTTTTGTTTTCGTGTTTTTGCTTTTACGTTATTTTTTTCCAATGTGGGGGAGTGCACTGCGTAGTAAATCATTCTTGTACTGCATTGATTTCGTTTGTGTGCTGCACATTCATATTTTTCGGCACCACATATGCAAATTGCATTTTTCTTTTTGTGTTTTTTCTCTTATCTATTTGTTTTTCCAAATTTAGGGGCATGCACTGCTTTGTTTGGTATGTGTAAACTTCATTTTGACAAATTCTGTACCGCATTGGTACACAACTTGCAGTGCATGCGTCATATTTGCACACTGCTTGAATCTAATGATACATGAGCAAACAATAGAAAACAAATTATCACAGGCATTCTGTACGACAAGTTCATCATGAGCAAACTAATTTCAACAGAAAGCAATCTAACATAATCAAAGTTCACATCATTACAAGCGATTCTGCATGACAAGCAAACTAAGTTCAGCAAAAGCAAATTATCACAAGCAAACTAACGATACATAAGCAAACAATACAAAGCAAATTTGATGATAATTCTAAAACAACGGTGGCATTGGAGGCTCTTTGGCTGACACCATCTTCTTCTTCATGAGTCAGCGTCTCCCCATCCCCAGCTGGTCCTGGCGTGCTTCTTGGGGGGCTCCTCCTTCTCCAGCTTTGCACGGCGAAGCCGGTCCTGGGTGAGGGTGATGCGGTTCCATATCTCGTACGCTGCATAGGCGTCCTTTGCCGCGTACTCGATGTGCCTCATGGACATAGGCAGGGTGGCCCAGCGCTTGTGCTCGTCGTCGGTGATCTTCTTCTTCATGTTGTTGTAGTAGTCGTCGATGATCATGCCGGAGATGTCTCCAAGGGAGTCCAAGTCCTTGGTTGCCTCGGGCACCCTCACTCTTTCTGGATGTCGACGAAGTTGGCGACCTCCAGATTGATGCGATCCAGCCTTTTTTTGTCGCCGTCGATGGAGAAGCCTGCAAAGGTGTACCTGGGGTCGGCGAGGAAGTTGTCGAGACGGTGCACCTTTCAGCGGCGCTCGGTTGGAAGAGCAGCACCGGGTGTTTCTTGTCGATGGAGAGTTGGCAGAGGGCGGGTTTCTGCGTCACTTCAGGCTCGTTGTTGTACTCGAGGTCAATGCCGACGATCTTGTGGCGCTGGAGGCTGAGGTGGCGCTCGTACTGCGCGAGGGTGATCGCCACCTGCTTCTTGTCGTTGGTGTGGATGACGTGCAACTTGGTGTTGCCGTGGGCCTCCACATCCTTGTACTCGTCAGCGAACGCCATCGCCGGTAGTGGGGCTTGGTGTTTTTGCATGGAGATGGATGTGACGGAGCGATTTGGTGGCAGTGCGATGGGTACTTGTGTTGTTTGAGGGTGAGATGGCCTATGGCAGGGGTCTGAATTTAAGGGGAGGCGCGGTGTGGGATGGCCGCAGCAGATGAACTGCACGATCTCGGCAACGATGTGGTTTGTGCAGATCGTGGGTTGGTGTTGCGTCTGTGATCGTGGGCTTGTGACGATGGAACCGCTCCTATTGGGTGGTTGTATGCGAACGTGGTGTTTTTTTTATCAGTAGATTTTTTAACCACCACTTTTCTGTGCGAACGGGCATTTTTGTGACGTTTATATGTATCCTGCCTGATAACGAAACTGCATTGGTTGTTGTACCATACTACATCGTGTGCAACGGAGAAATGCATGTTGTCTACAGGTGCGTACTTCATTGTGTGCAATAGAGTACAATGTATTCTGCAATTTTTACGACTTTTTCCTTGTGTTCTATACCATGTATTTATTCACAATGTAGGTAATCCGGAACTGGATTGCTAAACCATACTGCTTCGTGTAACGAAATGCATTGCAATTTTCTAGTGTTGCGTACTGCATCTGTTTTTTTGCTTATACTTACTGCATTCCCTGGTACGGGAGGGGTGGGGGGGGTGCACCCCCATTTTTTGTGTGGCACTTATTTGAATGTAGACCTTTTCTTTTCGAATGCGTTTTTCTTAACATGCGTGTTGTTTTTAATTTTAACTTTTTTTACGAACTGCGTTTATTTTATTTTTGTTTTACCGACTGAACTTCATTGTTCTTCACAAAGAACTGCATCATGTGCGTTTTGATGTGGTCTTTCTTATTTTAGCCGGGCCATTTTTGGGCCGGCCTGTTTTATGTTACTTTTTGCCACATGCGGGCCTCCTGCGTGTCCGTTGCAGGCGATCCCACCGCTGACAAGGAGAGAGACCGAGAACAATCCCCTCTCCTCTCTTGCAGTTCCTCCCTCGAGCAAAACCGCCGTTGCCCGCAGCAACCACCGTCGCCCGAGGAACCGCCGCCCTCAAGAGGTTCCTATTACTGCATTCCGTGTCGTCGTCCGCTCCGCGAGCCCTTGCCGCTGCGCTCCCGCAGCCCTTTCGTGTCCGTTTCCGTCGGTGCACTCTCCCCCTTCCCCGCCGCCGACGCCACACCTTTTTTGTGCTACGTTCCTCTTTGTTCCCGGTCTTGATCGTCCTCTCGTCTTGCTTTTTTGTTATTCTTGTTGTTGCTGTTGCTATTTTTTCTTGTGTAATTTTTTCGTAGGCAGCCGATTTTATCTCAGTTTTTGTAGTCGATACTTGTGTGTAGCAAGGTGGTCTAGGGTTTCATGAGATTTTTCGCCGATTTTGTTGCTTATATCTGTCACTTCGTCGTTGTGCTGCAGGCAAACGCCATGTCTTCGCCGAGCAGAGTGGGAGGAGGAGTTTAGGGTATGTGGAGTGCTTATTTTAGGCTTTTGTTTATTTTTGTTTGATGTTTATCTAGTTTCCTAAATCATCCTGCATATTTGGTTTATGCTCTGTTAGTTGTCATCGTTCGTTTGCATTATTTTTGTCATGTGATGTTTTGTAATTTCTGTTTCTGGTTCTTTCTGAATGAAGTAGGTGATTGTGGTTCTCATAATGATACACCAATTCGCTCTCTTTTTCCTGGTGGTAAGGATCATGGTGTGGAGGGAGGACATGAATTGAATTCGCCGATTGAAACTTCTCCCATAAGTGTGGCCCCTCCTTCTAGTATGTGATTGATTTGTTTATTTTTGTGTATGCTGGTTAATTCGGTGTTGTACAAATTGGTGTTGCCTTGCTGTATATAGTCCGGCATTCTTGTTGGGAAGAAACATGAAGTTAATGTATGAAGCACTGTATTTATTTTGTATATGTGAACTCCACTATATTTATGTGTGAACTGCATTGTTGTTTTATTCAAGTTTTTTGTGCAATGCATTAATTTTTATTTTTAGCTTATAGTTGGAGCACTGCATTTTATATGGCTAAGTGTACTGCATTTGTTCTTTTTATGCACTTTTTAACGACCATAGTCAAACTTCAATTTTGACGCAGTGTCTATTTTCCATGCTGGGGCGCCTGGGTTTGAGGAGGTGACTCAATTGATTGACCATTATTTTGCAGAGGGTAATGTTGGTGTGAGCTTTGACCAGAGGCGACCCATTTTGTCTGAGACACAGTCGCAGTCTGTTGATGGTATAGAAGAAGTTACACAGGATTGGATGGTCTCGGAACAGCTTCGTCAATATGAGTTGAAGCAAAGCAAGAAGAAGTTGAGGTTTGAAAGTGACTCAAAAGAGTTTGCGGAGAAAGAGAAGCAGAGGAGAGCTGCAGATGGTGCCAAGGGTGCCAAATTTGCCAAGGTGAAGAAGCCTTCTTTGCAGAAGAAGAGGCTGAGTACTGTTACTGAGGAAGGTGGTACACCTCGGCGGAGTCCACGTGTTGCTGGCATGAACAAGAATCTTGGCAAGAGAACTGCTGAAGCTGGTGGAAAGGATGATCCTCAGTGCAAGCGACTACATGTCACTGGAGGTCCCAACTCTGATGATGATGACTTTGTGCTTGCTGATTTTGTGAGGGATGTTCATAGTGGTAGACGCAAAGACTGTGGTTCATCTAAGAGTCTACCCAAGCGCGCCCGTGACGATGTCGATGAAGATGTTTGTGGTGACTCTGGCGAGGAGGTGGATGTTGTTCCAAAGGTTTGTTGAAGTGGACTGCATTTGTTTTCTTCATTGTTATTCTATCTGTGTTTTCTCTGTCTCTTTTTTTATGGCTAGTCTTCTAATGTGGATTGCATTTCCCTTTACACAGAGGAAGAAGTCTAGTAAGAGCAACGCAGCTGAAGATGATGCTGAGGTAGATAATTCTCGATTTAACAAGACCATACGTTTGTCGCTTCCCACTGTTTGCAAGGCTGCTGCCTTGTTGAAAGAGGCACACTGTAGTCATGTTCGGGATGCTGGATTTGGTGTTGTCTTTGAACTAACAGTAAAGAAAAATGTGTCGCGCATTCTTATGTGCTATTTGATGGGAGTGATTGACCCTGCCACCATGATAATGGACTTTGGGAATGGTAGGGTTCTTCGAATCAATCGTGATGTAGTTCATCACATTTTTGATTTACCCATGGGACGTCACACTGCACCCATGCCTGCTGCCAGTGGCCATGATGACTCATTGAGTTCCCTCAAGGATGAGCTTGGCTTTGACCATTCAAAAAGTATAGGTGTCAAGGACTTGGTTGAGAAGTTGAAGGTGTTGGTGGAGGAAGATGATCATGTGACTGTTGACCTTGCTGTGAAGGTGTTCTTCCTGATACTCTACCAGAATTTGCTATGCCCTGGGCCTGCAGTTCGTTTGGGTAGAGTTGCTGCAATGGTAGAGAACATGGATTATGCGGCTATGGCTCAGTTGCCAGCTTGTTGTTGATGAGTTGCACGCAGCTGTGGTAAGGTGGCAAACAGAAGGCAGCAAGCAGAATTGTGCATAGGGTTGTGCCATTGTCCCCCTGATTATGTATCTTGACTGCTTGAAGCTTCACAAATTTTCAGTCATGCACACGTTGACGCCACGTGCATCATACCTGACGACCAAGGACCTGATGAAGTTATACAATGAGTATGTGCTTGTGAAGGGAAAGATTTATTTGGAAACTTACAAATTTGGGAAGCTGCCGGTTAGTGCATCTGAGTTTTGAATATCAGTTTTTTTAAAGGTGTAGCTATTATAAATCTGAACTTTTATAGTACTCACATGTGTACTTCTGTTTGCCTCTTGTCTTTTTTTTGTAGTGGAAGGTGTCAGGTGATATTGTGTACAACCGTCCTGTTGTAGTTGAACACCGCAGCTCTGATGCGGGACCTAGCACTCATGCTAGGTTTTATGAGCCTATATGTAGCTAGCTTCCTGCCTGTGATGATGAGGTGCCGCGTACTCGTGGTTTCATGGCTCGACAGATGTTTGATAATAGAAGCTCTTCTAAACAGACATTTGTTGGCGGCAAAAAACACGAGGAGATTGATGAGCTTCTTGTAAGGTTTTGAAGTTGACTGAAGATTTGCCAACCTCCGGTGACAGGTTGAGGACAGTTGCTGGTTTATTCCCTGTTGGCCATGGCCCACGAGATGAAGATATTGTTGCTGCTCACAATTTTGATTGTGGCGTGATTGAAAGCCTGAAGATTGCAGTGATGAATGTTCGGTCTTCGTATGCTCAATTGAGACATTCACAAGAGGAAAAATGCGGTTTGTATGAGAAGGATGCTAGGCATATTTTGGATGAAATGAACCGCCAGGACGCTGGTGTTGGCGCTGATAATGTATGTTCTAGGTTTTTTGTGGTTTTAAACCTCTTTTGTGTACTATGTGGACTGCTCCTCACTTTTCATGTTTTTTGTGATAGGCTGGAGTGGAATCTTCTAGTGTCCAAGGAACTAGGGATGATGGAATTGGTCAGGTACAAGTACTTCTGCTATGTCTGTTCTGCCATGCGTCCCTCTTCTTAAACTTGCACTTGTTGCTTTCCATTTTTATTGTATTTTTTGTGTGTACTTCGCGGTTGTAAAATGTGTATTGCTTGTGCATATTTGAAGTTTTTTCTTTTTTGGTCGTTACCAACTTATATTTCGTTTTTGGTTTGTTCTATGCCTGTAGACTGGTGATGCTGCTTGTGATGTGCACAAAGAGACCTACGATGGCTCTAGGAAGGATGAGGTCTTGGCTGATGCATCGTCCCCTCCGGATGTTGTAGCTGATAAGGTATAGTTGTTTCACTTGTTCTGTTAGTGTGTTGTAATCTAATTTTTTGTTTGTTGTTGTTGTGAACTTTATGTATGCTGTTATGTTCACTCGTATGCATTTTCATTTACATATTTTTAGCTGCAATAATTTCACAAGTGTGAGCTTCAGTGTTTGACTGAAGTGAACTGCATTCCTTTTTTTGCATGCGTGTCCATAATGTTTTACATAGGTGAGCTTCAGTATTTAACATAACTGAACTGCGTCGTTTGACAAAGTGAACTATAGTTCTTTTTTACATATATGTGGATTGAAGTTGTAGTTGTTTTGATACACGTGGTTTGCAGTTGTTGTTGTGTTAATTATCCCCGCGCTCATATTTGTGTTATTGTGTGTTTTTTAATCTTTCCACAGCATGCAGAAGAAAACGTGGAAGTTCACGTTGATCTGAATCAGGGCGGTTGTGCTGTTGATGGTGGTGGCAGTGTTGGTGCTTCTGCATCGGTAGCTGTCGACTGTGCAGACGCTTTTGTAGCTCAAGAATACCATGATGCTCTTTCCCCCAGTCGGCATGAAGACTCTGATTTTGTCATTGATAAGCCGCTGGAGAATGTCGTCCTGCTGTTAGTGTTGTTGCTTCCCCTGTTTGTCTGGCATCCAACGATGTTCCTGAAGTATCGAGAATTGAGCCTCATGTAGCTGAAGTATCTAAGGACGTTGCGGTTGACCAGACTGTTGTAAATCCATAGAATGCTGATGTTGCTGCAGAAGGGAAGTCCAGTGAGGTTGTGGTGGATTCGTCGCAATCTCTCCAAGAAAATATTTTGGTGAGCTCTGAAGAACAACAGCATGAAGACTCTGACACTGAAGGCAAGAGTTTTGTTTTGAACAGTGCAGTTGAAGTTTTTCTCATTTCATTTTGTGTTTAATTACTATGGTATATGTATTAGATGTTTAATGATAAGTGAAACTTGATCTTTTGTTTATGATTTTCAAAATAGCTAGCAGAATTTCCTTATCTTAATATTTGAACTTCATTATTCTGGATAAGTGGATTTCATCTTTTTATTACAGAAGACGAACTTCCTGTTGTGACACCGTCGAGCATTGATCCAACTCTTCTGAAAAGATACAATGAGTTGTACGCTGCTATTACGAGGGTTCGGAAGGACAAGAAGAAGAAGTATGGTCTTTTAGAAAGGGCCATTTGCATTTCTGTCCCTAACTCGAACCACCTAATCAGATATACCCCTAATTCGAGAGCCTGCTCAAATTTGCCCCTTCGCCGTTAGGTGCCCTTACAGAAAAGCCCTTCTGCGCCGTTACCGTCCGGTCAAACAACTTTGACCGTCCTGAAAAAATAGCAAAAAAATTTAAAAAAATCTAAAATTTTGTGAGATCGAAGATACTCATGTGCGCAAGGTGCGTGCAAATTTTTGTGCTATTTGGACATTCCAGGAGCTCGTGGCGAGGAAAAACAGTTAATATGCACGCTTGTGAACAGTAAATTTGAAATAAAATAGCAAGAAAATTCAAAAAAATATGAAATTTTTTGGCATCAAAGAGGCTTGGGTGCACAAGGTGCTTGCAAGTTTTTGTGATCAAATGACTTGCGAGGAGCTCTCGCAAGAAAAAACAAAATAGTCATTTTTTCCCAAGTTTTTTCCCGGGCCAGATTTTGTTTTTTTCTCCACAAGCCCCTCCAATGTCCAAACACAACAAAAATTGGCACGCAGCTTTTAGACCATAGCCTATTTGATGCCAAAAAATTTCATATTTTTTTGAATTTTCTTGCTATATTTTTGAATTTACTGTTCACAGGCTTACATATTTACTGTTTTTCCTTTGACACGAGCACCTGGAATGCCCAAACAGCACGAAAAATTGCACGCACCTTGCGAACCTAAGTATCTTTGATCTTACAAATTTTCAGATTTTTTAGATTTTTTTGCTATTTTTTTGGGGCCGGTCAATGCCCTTTGACCGGCTTTGACCGGACGGTAACGGCGCAAAAGGGCATTTCTGTAAGGGCACGTAACGGCGGAGGGGCATTTTTGAGCAGGCTTTCGAATTAGGGGCAAATGTGAGTAGTGGGTTTGAGTTAGGGACACAGATGTAAAAGACCCTTTTAGAAATTGTTTTGTTCATATGTATTTTCTAAATTTGTTTTTAGCCCTTTTTCTTTGTTGTTATTTTTTTAGTATCTTATGTTTTTAGTTTTTCATGAAAAATTCAGGGACATGATTGCTTTTAAAACTGAGTTGGGTGATATTACCATTGGCGAAGTTGGTCAATCCTTTTGGGATAAAGGGATGCTCACTACAAGACTTTTAGATCTTTGGGTTTCTTTGCTGGTAGATAAGTTTAAGGGATCTCCGACAATGGTTGTCCCGTACCATATTTGTGTAAGAATGCAGAAATTTTTGTTTTTTTTACTTTCTTTTCTGATTCATGTGACGGACATGTTTCCTTGAGCACTATTTGATTTTGGGTTTTGTATTGGCAGACAAATATTTGCAATGGTGGTACTATAGGCAGAAGTGTTAAAATGGTGTTCTCTTCAAAAGCCGAGGAGCGTGTTGATAAAAAGGATATGGCGAGTAACGTTTTTATGTGTCGAAGACTATATTTTTTGCGTGTTTGTTATTACAGTGTTCTGTTTGTTCTTCTTATTATAATTTTATTTATTTTTTCGTGCTTTAAACATGCCCTTTTTGCAACTTTTGATCCACCAGATACAAGGGATGGCGTTGGTCATTATTGTGTAGTTGCGTTAAATGTGAAAGAAAGGCGGTTTGGATTTCTTGACTCGCTCAATAAACCTGGCAGCCCTGGTGCGATCAGGGTTTTTAGGAGGATGGTTAAAAATATCAAGCGTGCATGGAAAGAAGGAAGCTCAAGTTCTGATGAGCCGCTAAATCCTCCTACACTTGATGGATTTGTGTTGAAACATGTCATTGTCCCAATGCAGCCTAATGGGTGTGTTCCGTACAGCCCCTCTTCACCATACTGCTCAAGCTTTTTTTAATTTTTCATTTTTGTGAAACTGATGTTTTTTATTCTTTTATTGCAGGCATGATTGTGGATTCTATGTGTTTCAATTCCTGCAGACTTGGGATGGTGTTCGAGTTGCTCAGTTTGGGGTGGAGCACATTGGCTACATCAGAAAGGCCATGATCTATAGTTGGCTCACATCGAGAAAGTGTTCCCTTGATTTAACATCACTTTTAATTTTTGCAGATAAAGGTTGTTTTAGTGAACTTCTTTATCCTTCCTTTATTTATTTTTTGCTTACTGCTTGCTTCCGGTTCTTACGGGCTTTTTGTAATAGTTTGTTTAGTTACGTTCGTGATTTAGATTGTATGTGTATTTTTATTTGTTGTGTTAGTGAGTTGCATTTTTTATTTTTTGGGCAAGTGAGCTGCATTGTTGTATGCATTTTTTTAATTCTGCATCGCTGCGGACAAGTGGACTGCATTGCTGTAGACAATTGTGCTGCATTCTATTCTTTAGTGAACTGCATTATTTTATTTTAATGAGTTTTTTGTTTTTGTATTTTTTTTGCGCTGAGTGTTTCCATGTTTTTTCTTACACGGTCTTAGGTTTTGATGGGGGCTTCATGAAGGCTGTACGTCACTGTTTGAATCCCAGGGTTCTGATGTGGTTATGGAGGATTGCGCCATTGAAATCTCTCCAGATAATTCTGGTTCTTTGGCTGGAGATGGTTTGAACACAGCTGTGGCGTCTGGACCTGATGGTGGATGTGTTTCTTGCCCTAGCTCTCCATGTGATGTGTTTGATGTTGTTGATGATGATTTTGTTACGCCGTGTCCTCGCATCACGAGGACTCGGAGTGCAGCAATTAATCGTCCTCCTATGGATGATGTTGAAGTTTTTTCGAACAAGAGGTCAGGTGAGAGGGCTTTTAAGTTGAGATGCTCTATAGAGAAATTGAAGCCTCCGAGGTTCAAATATATTGATGAGGCGAGGAAAATAAAGGATCTTGTTCTCAGCAAAGAATTTGTAACCAAATACCACGAGTAAGTTTTTATGTGTGTGCCCTTGATTCTTTTTGTGTGTTTTGTTTTTAATTTTAATTTCATTGATCCCATTTTCTCTATGTTTACTCCAGGAATACGTTCTTTATGGTGAACAGTCCTTTTGGTGATCTTGATACTTACAATGTTGACTATATCTATAATACATTTGGCAAAGGAGCTTTAATGAATTCGTATCTCATGGATTTTGTCATCAAGTACTGGAAGCAAGACGCTAAAATGGGTTTAGTTTATCATTCTAGTGAACGTGTGCTACTTTCACCCTTATTTATCACGGTAAAAGTGTGCTGTCATTTTTTTCTATTCGTACTGGTTTTTATGACCATGCCTACATGCACTGTTTATTCTTTTTTTCATGTCCTTTCTTTGTTCTTTTTTCTTTGCAGTATGTTCTTCAGATGGAAACATTTGTGAAGAAAGATGAGGAAGGAAACCCTGTGTTGCCAGTTTTGCATAGCACGTTTGTTTTAGAAGATGCAGTTAACCAGTTCAAGGTTTTTGTGAATGACGACGTAAACCTATTGGATGCAAAACTGGTAAGTTCATTGTTTCCCGTCGTTTATTTTCCTGGTTTGTTGTATTTCCTTTTATAGTTAATGTTTTGGAGCAGTGGTTCTAGTTCTACGTGTCGAAATAAGTTTTCATTTTTTCATTTTTTGTTTTTTTGATGTGAACAGATTATGATGCCGCGCTCCAAGGATGGTCATTATTCCTTATACACGATGAACCAGCATTGCCAGACGTTTGATATCCATGACACTAGGAAGTACACTGGCCATTCTGATGTGACGACAAAGTGGCGCAGGTGTGATTACCATTCAGATTGCACTGAAGTGGTATGTCATTTTTTCTTGCCAAGTGCAAAGCTTTTTTGTGTTTCTCCTACTGCATTTTTTTGATAAACTGCACATGCAATGTTAGCACACATAGTACCACACTTGTTTATGTAGTGCACTGCAACATACGCATGACAGAACTGCATTTTTCTCAGACCCCCCGTTATCCATGTAAAAAAGGAGATAAAAGGAAATGACCTCATGTGCATTTAAAAGAGGGACTGTCTAGACATCGAAAACAACTTTTGTATCTGAATCATAATTTGATCTGTGGTGTGTGTTAATTTTACATTGTGCTTCCTTTTTTTGCCAGATGAGGAGGATGACTCAGTTGCTGAAGGCGATTTATGGTGAAAAAATGTGTAAATCTAAGAACCACCTTGACTGGGTTAAATTGGCAGAGAAGCCCTCTTACCCGGTCGTGCCAGCACAAGGAGCAAACGAGTGCGGAATCTATGTTCTGAGGGTGACGCAGTTGTATGACGACCAACGTTTAGTTGAGAAAATTATCAAAACCGACGTAAAACCTTCTTTGTTTTTCTTCTTTTTCTTGATACTTCTTTTAATTATTTTTACCTTCTCACTTTTTTGTTCTTTATGACAATCTTTTTATTTAATCACTGTCTGCATTTTTTTAATTTTCTTTTTCAGCCTACTGTTGAAGATTGGAAGGCGGAGTACATGTTCCAGCTGCTGTTCAATTCCTCGAACATGTTGTGTTATGAAGACATGCCGCTTGAGCTACGAGAACTGATTGCGGACCTCAGGCTTACTTCCCTGTCGCAATCGCAGACGCAGTCGCAGATGCAGTAACAATCTACATTGGTAAAAACCTTGTGTATGGACAAGAACTAGGGGTTCATGTTGTGTGCTGTGTGGTGTCTAAGGTATATAATGTATGAAAAGACGTTTGTTTTACTTTTTTGTTGTGATTCTCGTCTTCTCTTTTGCAGCAGTGTTTTATGGACGAATTTGTATCTGTATGTGTATTTTATATAAATAATTCATACAATATATATATATGAGTATATTTTTATTTTTTGTTGACTTACACGTTCTGTGTGAATTGGCATTTTGACACGCTTATATGTATCTTATGGGTCCCATTTTTTAACCGCATTGCATGTGATACCGAACTTCTTCGTCCAAGGAAAGCACTGCATTTTTGTCTACAAGTTTGTGTTGTAATCTTTTTTTTCCTGCACTTTTTTACCGCGGACCCTGCATTCATGTGTGTATCCTGGAACTGCGTTGCTTTATGATATTGCACTACTATGCCTAGCCAGGTGAAGTGCGTTGCTTTTATGATACTACACTGTTTTTTTTTCTGCCTAAACTAAGTGCACTGCTTTTTTTGCATATCCAAGTGCACTGCTTTTTTGCCTAACCTTCAGTTGGTTATTTTTTTATTGTTTAGTTTTTGTAAGGTATGAGGGGGGGTTGGGGGGGCCCTTTTTTTGGTTGACTATATATTTGTATTTTGCTATTTTGTATTCCCTGTACTTAACGTACTGCGTGCGTTAGCGCGAGGCCGAGCAGGGGGGTGGGAGGGGGGTCGTGACCCCCCTACCCACCCCCTGCGAGGCCGAGCCTGGAACGAGCCGGAGCAGGCGGCGACGTGGCGTGCCGCGACGCTGCATGCGCAGGCGAGTCCGTCACACCCGTGCGCCTCCCTGTCTATCTTAGGGGTGTGGCTCTGGGGTTGCGTGCGTCCTATTGTTGGAAAAATAGAATGTCCGCACTGCGTCTGCCAACCAAGCGCACTGCGCGCGTTAGCGTGAGGCCGAGCAGGGGGTGGGGAGGGGGGTCCCCCCTCCCCACCCCCCTGCGAGCCGAGCCTGGGACGAGCCGGATCAGGAGGCGACGCGGTGTGCCGCGGCGCGGCATGCGCAGGCGAGTCCGTCACACCCGTGCGCCTCCCTGTCTATCTTAGGGGTGTGGCTCTGGGGTTGCGTGCGTCCTATTGTTGGATAAACAGAATGTCCGCACTGCGCCTGTCAACCAAGCGCATTGCGTGCGTTAGCGCGAGGCCGAGCAGGGGGTGGGGAGGGGGGGTCGTGACCCCCCACCCCCCTGCGAGGCCGATCCTGGAACGAGCCGGAGCAGGCGGCAACGTGGCGTGCCGCGGCACCGCATGCGTAGTTGAGTCCGTCACACCCGTGCGCCTCCCTGTCTACCTTAGGGGTGTAGCTCTGGGTTGCGTGCGTCCTATTGTTGGAAAAACAGAATGTCTGCACTGCGCCTGTCAACCAAGCGCACTTCGTGCGTTAGCGCGAGTCCGAGCAGGGGGAGGGGAGGGGGGTCGTGACCCCCTCCCCACCCCCTGCGAGGCCGAGCCTGGAACGAGCCGGAGCAGGTGGCGTAGCGGCTCGCCACGGCGCCGCATGCGCAGGCGAGTACGTCACACCCGTGCGCCTCCCTATCTATCTTAGGGGTGTGGCTCTGGGGTTGCGTGCGTCCTATTATTGGAAATACAGAATGTTGGCACTGTGCCTTCCAACCAAGCGCACTGCGTGCGTTAGCGCGAGGCCGAGAAGGGGGTGGGGAGGGGGGGGGGTCACGACCCCCCCTCCCCACCCCCCATGCGAGGCCGAGCCTAGAACGAGCCGGTGCAGGCGGCGACGCGGCTTGCCGCGGTGCCCATGCGCCGGCGAGTCCGTCACACCCGTGCGCCTCCTTGTCTATCTTATGGGTGTGGCTCTGGGGTTGCGTGCTTCCTATTGTTGGAAAAACAGAATGTCCACACTGCGCCTGTCAACCAAGCGCACTGCGTGCGTTAGCACGAGGCCGAGCAGGGGGTGGGGAGGAGGGTCGTGACCCCCCTCCCCACCCCCTGCGAGGCCGAGCCTGGAACGAGCCGGAGCAGGCGGCGAAGCGGCGTGCCATGGCGCCGCATGAGCAGGCGAGTCCTTCACACCCGTGTGCCTCTCTATCTATCTTAGGGGTGTGGCTCTGGGATTGCGTGCGTCCTATTGTTGGAAAAGCAGAATGTCCGCACTACGCCTATCAACCAAGCGCACTGCGTGCGTTAGCGCGAGGCCGAGCAGGGGGAGGGGAGGGGGGGGTCATGACACCCCTCCCCACCCCCCTGCGAGGTTGAGCCTGGAACGAGCCGAAGCAGGCGGCGACGCGGCGTGCCGCGGCGCCGCATGCGCAGGCGAGTCCGTCACACCCGTGCGCCTCCCTGTCTTTCTTAGGGGTGTGGCTCTGGGGTTGCGTGCGTCCTATTGTTGGAAAAACAGAATGTCCGCACTGCACCTGTTAACCAAGCGCACGACGTGCGTTAGCGCGAGGCCGAGCAGGGGGGTGGGGAGGGGGTCGTGACCCCCCTCCCCAACCCCCCTGCGAGGCCGAGCCTGGAACGAGCCAGAGTAGGTGGCGACGCGGCGTGCCGCGGTGCCGCATGCACAAGCGAGTCCATCACACCCGTGCGCCTCCCTGTCAATCTTAGGGGTGTGGCTCTGGGGTTGCATGCGTCCTATTGTTGGAATAACAGCTTGTCCGCACTGCGCCTGTCAACCAAGCGCACTGAGTGCGTTAGCGCGAGGCCGAGCGGGGGGTGGGGAGGGGGGGGGGTCGTGACCCCCTCCCCACCCCCCCTGCGAGGCCGAGCCAGGAACGAGCTGGATCAGGCGGCGACGCGGCGTACCACGGCGCCGCATGCGCAGGCGAGTCCATCACACCCGTGCGCTTCCCTGTCTATCTTAGGGGTGTGGCTCTGGGGTTGCGTGCGTCCTATTGTTGGAAAAACAGAATGTCCGCACTGCACCTGTCAACCAAGCGCACTACGTGCGTTAGCGAGACGCCGAGCAGGGGAGTGGGGAGGGAGGTTCGTGACCCCCCCTCCCCACCACCCCCCTGGGGGGCCGAGCCTGGAATGAGCCGGAGCAGGAGGCAAAGCGGCATGCCGCGGCGCCGCTTGCGCAGGCGAGTCCATCACACCCGTGCGCCTCCCTCTCTATTTTAGGGATGTGGCTCTGGGGTTGCGTGCGTCCTATTGTTGGAAAAACAGAACGTCCGCACTGCGCCTGTCAACCAAGCGCATTGCGTGCGTTAGCGTGAGGCCGAGCAGGGGAAGGTGAGGGGGGTCTTGACCCCCCTCCCCACCCCCCTGCGAGGCCGAGCTTGGAACGAGTCGGAGCAGGCGGCGACGCGGCGTGCCGCGGCGCCGCATGCGCAGGCGAGTCCATCACACCCGTGCGCCTCCCTCTCTATTTTAGGGATGTGGCTCTGGGGTTGCGTGCGTCCTATTGTTGGAAAAACAGAATGTCTGCACTGCGCCTGTGTAAGTGCATCTAGTGCCACCCCTAGTTGGTTTTGGAGTATTGACGACAAACCTAATTGAGGGACTAATGTGTTTGTGAGAATTGCAGGATAACACAGGTAGAAGTCCCTCATTGATTCGGTTTTACTACCAGAGATGACCCCTAAAAATGTATGAAGACATTAAAGTCAAAGGTGGTATATGAAGATATTCACATTGAAGACTATGACAAGAGAAGACACGATATGAAGCCTATGGAGCTCGAAGACTTAGATCTGTCGTAGTTCTTTTTCTTTTGTGTTGAGTCATAGGAACCACCGTACTGTTAAGTGGGGTCCAGGAGAACCAGTCAGAATGACTGAAGTGATGCCTAAACCAAAAACCTATGTCTTCGAGTGAAGACAATGAGAGCGAATCTTGTCCAGAGCCGGACAAGTCAGCTTTGCTTGTAGCCCAAGTAAAGTTGTCGTGTGAGTTTGAAATCTGACCGTTGGGACACGTGTCAGTTCCTTAGTGACCCAGGGTCATTTCGGACAAGTCAAGTCGGGTTGCCAAGTGGCTATAAATAGCCCACCCTCTACAACCATAAAGGGTTGGCTGCTCAGATTCCAGTGCACGGCTTTTGTCGTTTGAGTGCAACCCACCTCGAAGCCTTTGAGAGAAAATTCCTAGCGAGGAGAAAGCCCTAACCACCCAGAGCCAGAGTAAATTGGGCATCCATCACTTAAGTCTTCTTGTCTGTGTGATCTGAAGACTTATTACACTTGAGGACTGTGCATCCTCCAGACGGTTAGGCGTCGCGTTCAGAGCATCCAAGAGACATTGTGGATTGCCAGTGAACGAAGTCTGTGAAGGTTTGGGAGTCTACCTTAAAGAATTACCAAAGTGATTGGGCGAGGACTATGTGACCTTAGCTCAAGGAGAATACGGTGGGGACTTGGTGTTCTGAATTGCGTGTTCAGGACTGGGTGTCCGGGACTGTGTGTCCTAAGGTTTAAATACCTAGCCGCTCCAACCAGACATACAGTTGTCACAGCAACTGGAACTGGTCCAACACATCATTGTCTTCAACGAGTCACTGGTTTCATCTTCACTTCCTTTTACTTACTGATCACTCATTGTGAAGTCATTGCATGTCTGTTCTATCTTTTGTCTTCACAACGTGAGTGTATGATCTGTTTGGCTTCATAATATCTTCCTACCCGATCCTTATTACACTACAGCTATTTGTCACTATTCTTTCACTCTATTGATACTTGACCTTGGCTTGCCTAGTGTAGTCTAACTTCCGCTGCATAGTAATAGGCATATCTCTGCTGTTTGTCTTCATAACTTCCACGTTTTGAAGACTTCCATAAAAATCGCCTATTCACCCCCCTCTAGTCGATATAACGCACTTTCAATTGGTATCAGAGCAAGGTGCTCCCTTGTTCTATGTGATTCGGTTTAACCACCTGGAGTTTTAGCTATGTCGACTGCAGGGATAATTAAAGTCTCCGCTGCGTGCCCCGTCTTTGATGGAACTGAATATCCCTACTAGAAGAATAAGATGCGTATGCATCTTGAAGCCATTGACGTCGACCTATGGTATGTCGTCGAGAACGGCATTCCCAAGGCTGGAGAAGGTGTCACTGCTGCTGATGTCAAGAAATTCGTTCAACTGGACTCTACTGCCAAGAACATCATCTGTGGTCATCTGACCAAAGGACAGTATGGCCGTGTGAGTGCTTTGAAGACATCCAAGCTGGTCTGGGACTGGCTCTCCAAGGTCAATGAAGGCATCTCAACCCAGAGAGATCAAAGAATCAGTGTCCTTCGCAACCTCTTCAACCGCTTCAAGCGAAATGACAATGAGAATGTTCAGCACACATTTGACCGACTCACTGACATCACAAATGAGCTTCAAGCCCTCGGCGCCACTGAGGTTACCAAACCCGAAGTCGTCAAGAAACTGCTGAGATCACTTGATAGTTCGTTTGACATCCTAGCCCTGATGATCCAAGAACATCCTGATTTCAAGACACTCGATCCGTCTGACATACTTGAGAGGCTCAACACACATGAGTTTCAGCTTTCGGAGAAAAGAGATATCTACGGTCCAAACTATGGGCGAACTCGTGCCTTGAAGGCAAAAGATGTCTCCTCATCCGAAGAAGAATCTGATAGCAGTTCTGATGATCCTGAAGACATTGGAAGGGAACTTGCTATGCTTGTCAAGAAGTTCCAAAAATTCACGAAGAAGAAAGGTTTCAGAAAGTCTTCCCGATCAAGTTCAAGGAATGATGAAGCTCTTGCTCATGACTACAAGAAGAAAACATGTCATAAGTGCAAGAAACTTGGCCACTTCATCTCTGAGTGTCCACAGTGGGACAATGAGAACAAAAAGAAGAAGAAGAGCAAGGAATATGACTCTGATGACAAGAAGAAGAAGAAATACTCAAAGTCTTCTTCCAAGTCTTCCTCAAAGTCTTCATCACACAAGAAGAGCTCATCTGGCAAGGCACGTGCGTTTGTTGGAAGGAAATGGATTCAGAGGAGGAGTCTGCTTCTGAGGAGGCGGAGGTGGAGTCTGAAGAGGAATCCGACTCAGGTGTCGCAAGTTTGGCTATAGCATACGTTGCCAAGTCCATCTTCGACACTGAAGACAATGACTTCATCACCGACACCGATGCAAATGACAAGGACTACTCCGCTTCTACCTACTGCTTCATGGCACGTGGTGCCAAGGTAAACACAAGCACTACTCATTATCAAACATCTAGTGATGATGACTCTGATTGTCTTTCAAAACCTAGCTACAAAACACTTGCTAAAATTGCAACTGAACAACAGAAAGCTATGAAACATATTCAAAAACTGTTAGACAGAAGCGATGATCTGTTGGGTGCTGAAATGACTCGATCTGAATCCTTAATTGAAGACATAAAAAATCTTCACGTTAAGTATCAGGAATTTGAAAATCGTCATGAAACTCTCTCAACAACTCAGGAAAAGCTTTCCTATGATTATCTTCAAAGGAAGCAAGATCTTGAGAAATTGAGAGTGGTTCATGAAGATCTTCAAGCGGAAAATGAGTCACTTCGCGCCAAACAGATCAGTCCTGCTCAGGAAGGATTTGAACCACCATGTCTTAAATGCATTGAGCGTGATAATGCTACTTCTGTTGCTGAATGTTCTACTGCTACTGCTGTTGCAATATCTTCAACTGTTGATGCGGTAACTAACCCCTCTGTTGAGGATACCACCGCTATTGCTGATGAGAATGCTAGGTTGAAGACATTGCTTGAAACAGGGATGTACAAAAGCCTTAAAGGGCATCAAACGCTATGTGATGTCCTGAAAAAGCAGATTCTGAACCGAAACCCTAGGAAAGAGGGTGTAGGGTTTGTAAGGAAAATGAATTCAGATGGCTCTTACTGGAAACCTGAGCAGTACCCCAAAACCATGTGGGTTGCTGCAAAGGAACCTTCAGCAGATCCATCCAGTCTATCTGGTTTCACTTGTGCTAACCCCATTATCATTGATGAATCCTTTGATGCAAACTATATACTGTTTAAGAATCAGAATGGTGAAGTGTTTGCCAGGTACATTGGTACTAACTGCAGGAATGGACCACCTATGAAGAAGATCTGGGTTCCGAAAAGGTGTCTGGAAAATCTTTCTATGAATGTCTTCATGACACCTCACTTGAAGAAGACAAACCTCAGACCAAAGGCTTCATACGGTCCAAAGGCTTCATACAAATAGAGGACTCACCTGAGTCGCACTAACGCAAATGTTTTGCAGGGAAACCATACTCAGGCTTATGAATATGAGAGTGGTTCATCAAACCGCCATGTTCATAAGACCAAGAACTATTCTGCTTATTCTTATGAGTACTATCGTCCACCTGCAAGATTGTTTGCTAAGGCTTCAAAGCCAAAATTCTCAGATGCTGCACTTAGACTTATTGCTTCTAAGCCACCCTTGAAGATGTGGGTGGTTAAGAAGGCTTAACTCTCTTTTGCAGGGAAAGGTCTCCAGCAGAAAACCAAAATCGTTTGACGCTATTTTTGGGGACCTTAAACATCTTGTAGGGCGCAAGATCAAATGCCCAAATGGTCTTACTATGTACTTCGTACCTGAATCGCTTGCTACACTCCCTATTAGTCCTAACCTGGATCTAAGCTTTTATAACCCACTGGTTCGTCAAATGTTTTTGCTTCACAATGCTCTTGGTGAAGCCTATCCCCCTAACTGCACTGTAGGGTACGACACCAGCGTCTTCAGAATGGATTATTGACAGTGGGTGTACAAATCACATGACTGGCAAAAGAAGTCTTCTTATGGACTCAACATTACGTCCATCCGACAAGAGCCACATCACATTTGCTGACACTGGTAAAAGTAAGGTATTGGGTCTAGGTAGAGTTGCAATCTCAAGGGATCAACACATGGATAAAGTCATGCTTGTTGAATCCCTTGGCTTCAACTTAATGTCTGTCTCAATGCTTTGCGATTTGAACATGATCGTAATGTTTGGAAAATATCGTTGCCTTGTACTAATGGAATCTGACAAGTCTCTAGTGTTTGAAGGGTATCGAAAAGATGATCTGTACGTGGTAGATTTCTCAGCAGGGCCACAGCTTGCAGTATGTCTTCTAGCAAAGGCTTCAGAATGCTGGCTATGGCATCAGAGGCTTGGACATGCTGGCATGAGGAACCTCCACACCCTTGCGAAGAAGAAGCATGTCATAGGCATCGAGGGCGTCAAGTTCAAGAAAGACCATTTGTGCGGTGCCTGTGAAGCAGGGAAGATGATGAGGGCCAAACATCCCTCGAAGACAATCATGACTACTACTCAACCCTTCGAACTGCTTCACATGGATCTTTTCGGTCTCACTCATTACTCAACTCTAACTACTACTGCTTGCCTCTATGGCTTCGTTATTGTTGATGATTATTCTATATATACTTGGGTTCACATAATCCTTTACAAGACTGAAGTGCAGGATGTCTTCAGACGCTTCGCCAATCGAGCTATGAACAATTTTGGCGCCAAGATAAAGCACATCAGAAGTGACAATGGCACTGAATTCAAGAACACTGGCCTTGATACATATCTTGATACCCTGGGCATCACACATGAATTCTCAGCCCCCTACACGCCACAGCAGAATGGCATCGTCGAACGCAAGAACAGAACACTAATTGAGATGGACAGAACGATGCTAGATGAATACAAGACCCCAAGAAAATTCTGTCCCGAAGCCATTGATATTGCATGTCATACAATCAATCATGTTTATCTTCACAAGCTACTGAACAAGACATCTTATGAGCTCCTTACTGGCAAAAAGCCAAATGTCAGTTACTTCAGAGTATTTGGCGCAAGGTGCTGGATCAAGGACCCACATCACACCTCAAAATTTGCACCAAAAGCACATGAGGGTTTTATGCTTGGATATGGAAAGGATTCGCACTCCTACAGAGTCTTCAATCTCTTTCATTACAAAGTGGTTGAAACAGTGGATGTGCGGTTCGATGAGACCAACGGATCACAAAGAGAGCAGCTGCCAAGTGTGCTAGACGAAGTTCCATCCAGTGAATCAATCAAGCTAATGGGAACTAGAGAAATTATACCTTCTGAAGCTCATCCTGAAGAAGAACTTATCATTTCAGCACCTGATCAACATGAAGACAATGCTCAGCCTGAAGACATTCCTACCAACAACGACAATGAACAGCAAGAGCAAAGTCTTCGCCCTGTACATCCTCGCGTTGCCAATGAAGTGCAGATTGAAAGAATAATTGATAGCATCAATGCACCTGGTCCACTCACTCGTTCAAGGGCAACTCAGCTAGCAAATTTCTGTGGGCACTTCGCATTTGTCTCAATATCAGAACCCAAGAAAGTTGAAGAAGCCTTCATGGAACCTGAATGGATTCAAGCTATGCAAGAAGAGCTTCAACAGTTTGAGCTGAATAATGTATGGGAACTAGTTAAGCGTCCTGATCCACGGAAGCACAACATAATAGGCACCAAATGGATATATCGCAACAAGCAAGATGAGCATGGTCAAGTTGTCAGAAACAAAGCTCGTCTCGTTGCTCAAGGATATACTCAAGTGGAAGGCATTGACTTCGATGAAACATTTGCTCCTGTGGCTAGGCTTGAAGCCATACGCATACTGCTGGCCTATGCAAATCATCATAACATACTTCTATATCAAATGGATGTGAAAAGTGCCTTTCTCAATGGCAAGATTGAAGAAGAAGTGTATGTTGCACAACCGCCTGGCTTTGAAAATCCAAAACATCCTGACATGGTATACAAGCTCAACAAGGCACTGTATGGCCTCAAACAAGCCCCTAGGGCCTGGTATGACACACTCAAATACTTCCTGAAGAGCAAAGGCTTCATACCTGGTTCCCTAGATCCCACTCTCTTCACGAAGACATATGATGGTGAACTGTTTGTGTGCCAAATATATGTGGATGACATTATCTTCGGCTGCACCAATCAGAAGTACAGTGAAGAGTTTGGCTATATGATGCAAGAGCAATATCAGATGTCTATGATGGGGGAGCTGAAGTTCTTCCTTGGTCTTCAAATACGACAACAACGCAATGGCATCTTCATATCTCAAGAGAAGTATCTCAAAGATTGCCTGAAGAAGTTCGGTATGCAAGACTGCAAAGGCTTCACAACACCAATGCCAGCCAAACATCATTTGGGTCCCGACGACAATGGTAAAGAGTTCGATCAAAAGGTATACCGCTCCATGATTGGTTCTTTGCTTTATTTATGTGCATCTAGGCCAGATATTATGCTTAGTGTTTGCATGTGTGCTCGATTTCAAGCGGCACCAAAGGAGTCGCATCACTTAGCTGTGAAGCGAATTCTTCGATATTTGGCTCACACCCCAACTCTAGGATTATGGTATCCAAAGGGCTCAGAATTTGATCTGGTTGGATTCTCGGATGCTGATTATGCTGGTGACAAGGTTGATCGAAAGTCTACATCAGGCACATGTCACTTTCTGGGACGATCACTTGTATGTTGGTCTTCAAAGAAGCAGAACTGTGTATCTCTCTCCACTGCTGAATCTGAATACATTGCTGCTGGATCTTGCTGCGCTCAGCTTCTGTGGATGAAGCAAACACTCAAGGACTATGGCATTCATCTGAAGCAAGTGCCACTTTACTGCGACAACGAAAGCGCCATCAAGATTGCCAACAACCCAGTTCAGCACTCGAATACAAAGCACATTGAAATTCGTCATCACTTTCTCAGAGATCATGTTGTGAAGGAAGACATCGATATCATACACGTCAACACTGAAGAGCAATTGGCAGATATCTTCACCAAGCCCTTGGATGAGAAGAGGTTTTGCAAGTTACGGTGTGAGCTAAATATCCTAGAATCCTCAAATGTCCTGTGATCAGGCACACATCCTAACCCTTATGCATATTGATGACTTAGATGTGCAACACACGAAGTAAAGTATATCTTCAATCAATGAAGACATACATTCTAAGTGTGAATACATTAATGTGGAATTTGACTTCGGAGCGCCACGATAATTATGCACCGTGTCTGGGTCTAATACTTCCTATACGGTGGGTAACGCCACCACCAAACGTTTTATTTTGAAGTGTTTCACTCATGGCGTTACCTTGCAATGTCTTCATATTTTGTTTGGCTTCAATCTCAACATGTCTTCATGATTATCTTCACTATGTTGATTATATATATATATACACTAGTGTTCTGTCCTCTACAACATTCACTTATAGCTATGTCTTCTTGTTTGAATCTTTTGAACTAAGTGAATGTGATCGGACCCTAACCTCTCTATGCTCTCTATCTCAAAATTCTATCTCTCCAAGTCATATGCATTCTATTGAAACTGTCGAATGTCTTCTCTGCGTCCTTGTCAGCAGAAGACACGGAGACAACATTTAAGTCCGTTTTCAATGCTCATTTATCCACATGAAATACGGAGAAGTAGGAACGACCACCCGACAATCCAGGCGTGCATGGGACGTGGACCTGCCCCCAAAATACCGCATGATGGCCACGTATTACTCAGATGCGAATCGCCAGGGGCACCTGTGTAATAGCACAGTGCCGCCCCTGTGCCTATAAATGCACACTCACAGCGGTAACTATCTCTTCTTCCACCCTCGCACGAACCCTAACGCCACCGCTAGCCCTCGACGACGCCGGCGACGAAGCGCTTTGCTGCCGCAACCTCTCCGACGCCGTTTCACGCCGACCGCGGACATCGTCCTCTCCGCCGTCGCTGTAGGTCTCCTCCGTCGCCAAGTTAGGGCACGGAAGAGTGAACTGCTCGGCCTCATCTCCCTCTCCGTCTAGCAGTTCCCAGTGTGGTAAATAAAACTTCCTTTTACAGCCCCTTTTGATCCTATGGTTCTGTCACTTTCTACCATAAGAAGTTTCTATTCACACAAGTTAGATCTCTCTCAATCTGCATCTCATAACATGCCTAGTATATTCACTTGTGCTTCATGAAGTAGTTAGATTCCTCACTTGTACTGATCTGTGGGTTCGTACAAATCTGGAACCAACTTCTTTTCTATGAGTGAATGTCTTCGCACAATGAGGTCAATGTCTTCTAAACTGATTTATCTTCAAAATCTTCTGAGAATGCACATGACCTCTTCCCCTTCCCTCGCACCTTAATGCTGTCACAGGTACATGTCCATGGGAGAATCCTTTGGTTCTCATAATCTGCATTCATTTGCAGAATTCTTACAGCATCACATAAATTCTCCTGAAGCCAGTTCCTGTTGGTCCAGCAAAAGAAAGCCTTTGAAGCCTTTGAACGTCTTGAAGCCTTCCAAGTTAAGGTTTATGGCTTCAGAAACAGCAGCAAGGAAGGGGGGCAGACAGCGACGTGGAGGAACATCCAAAGATCTGCCTGATGAACTGGCAGAAATGTATAAAACAGATCCTGAAGAGAATTATGGTCAGCGCAAGACCCGAATCCAATGGATTCGACGCTATTGGGCAGAACAATGGTTCAAATACCGCTTCACAACCCAAGAGTATGCTGAGAAAAGTGCCATAAAAAGACCGTGGGGAGACATCTTATACAAGAATCTTGTACCCAGGTCCAGAGATGAAGCTATTGCCCAAAGCTTGTATCCATGCATGGTTCGTGGGCCACAGCCTGATGATGCACATCCGTCATCCCTACTCTGGTGTCGTGACGACAATCTGTTCAAGCGCAACTTCCAGTTTGCCCAAAACTCAGCGAAGCAGAACAAGAAGAAGTTTGGGTTAGACTTCAACCCTGGTCCCTCAACACCAAGGGCAGATGGCACACGAGAAGCAGAACCCAATGTCATCGGTCTGTACGCCAACCTTGAAGGCCTCATCACCTACATCTTGGTTCAAGGGACTGCAGTGAATGAGCCTGCAGCTGATACTGAGTCTGATGAAGCGCCTGCAGTGCCTGCAGTGCCGAAGCCAAAGCAGCTGAAGAAGCCAAAAGCTTCAAAGCCGGCCCCTTCACCAAAAATCTCCAAGGCGAAGCCATTGGCGACTGCACCTCCTGAAGATAGTGTGCAGTCTGAAGACCTATCACGCGTCTCAAAGCATCAGAAGGCCAAGATGCCTCTGTCTCACACTGGCAAAGAGCTCACAGCTACTGCCATCCTGCGCAGTGAAGCCATTGATCTGTCAAGTGATGAAGATCTTGGAGATGACGCTCTTGAGCAACTCATCAAGAGCAAAGAATAAGAAGAAATCTTCAACAATCTGCCTCTCTTTGATGTCGCCATCATCCACAACTTCATTGACGAATGGTTTGCCACACCAAACATCAGCTTTGAAGATCTACAGCTGCCCGTTGGCCTCAGCGTCGCCTTCCAAGGCGCTATTGCTTCAGAACTTGCTATTGCCCAGCGCATAGTTGAACTGAAGCAGAAAATTGATCATGAAAAGGCTCAGTTCAAGAAGCATATGGCCAAGCTCAGCGTGCAAGAAGTGAAGAGCTTCAAGATCATGTTGCATGAGCTAAAGGAAAGCTTTCTGAAGAAGCGTGCAGAAGCTCAGGGTTCACGTGAGCGGATGAAGACTCTGGCTGACAGATGTGTGCAAGCCTACAATGAGGTTGAGAAGCGCAAGGCACTTGGGCGTCCTGGCATCGACCCCAAGATGGCCGCAAAGAAAAAGAAGAAGACTGTTCCAGCTGAACCAGAGGCACCAAGGCAGGAAGCAGTTCCGCTTGTCTTCCCAACTGCAACGACTGGCTCGAAGCCAAAGAGCCGGTCAACAGCTTCAGAGCTCAAGAAGACAAGAACTACTGAGGCTGAAGCCAGGAAGAGGAAAAGATCAGAAGCCTCTCCTACTGCCCCCAGCAAGAAAAAGAGAAAGACCAAGAAAGCTCGGGCTGCTCCCACAGAGCCCTTGATAGTTGAACCCATCTATATGGTTCACCCTGACGCAGAACGTCAACTGACAGTTCATGAGCCAGCTTCCACAGAGGCTCCTGAAGCTGAAGACATTCCAGCAGCTGACCCCATCGCTGCTGAAGACATTGGTCATCATGACAATGTAGAAGATGATGCAGCCCTTCCTCAGTTAGAACACAGTGAACTCATCAGCATTGGTCGTCCACTGACGCCAATTGCACAGGATGCTTCATGGGCGGATCGCCCTCAAGAGGAAGAATACTATGAGGCTCAGCCCACTCCAACCCCACAGGCGTCGTCTGCGTTCCGCATGCTTCGCAAAGGTCCAAGGCCTCAAGTCTATGCTGAAGACATTCCGGCTGCATCAGCCATAGAAGAAGTACCACAAGAGCCCACTCCTCTGCTCCACCAAGAAGCAGTTCTCCAGGAGAACGTGCCTTTGATCGACCCTCCAGCTAGTGGAGTGGAGGAAGAAAATCTTGAGGCTGCCACAACCAACAACGAAGCTAATGTGGAGCCCTCCCCAGCAAAAGCTTCGGAAGACAGCGAAGCCACTGAACCCGCCACTTCTGTTCCTGAGTCTGCTGCCGGTCCCCAATTCAACTATCATGTTGAGCACAGGCCTCAGGTCCAGAAGCCAATCCCAAGACTGCCAAGGTTTCCAGGTCCTTCATCAGCACCTGGCTCCTTCAACATCAATGGCTTCAGGGCAGATAATACTTTCTTCAATAGCTCCAAGAACCCCTATTCAAGGGAAAGGATTTCATCAGATAGGTTCTGGAGCTATCCTCAGCGCAGCTACTACTCTTGCATACTGTACAACCAATGTCGCATTTTCCCGCACAAGCGCCTTGATGTTGAAGCTATTGCTGGTCTGCCCTATCTAGAGGAAGCGTTGGATTGCTTCAAAAAAGTGGGTCTGCTGCAGTTTGTCACTGATGAAGAGCATTGGAACGAAGAGCTCCTGCTACAATTCTATGCCACACTGCACATCAAAGGATACAACAGAGATCCGAAGACTTGGGTCCTGGAGTGGATGACCGGCAACGTTCATCACGAAGCCAATGCATTTGATATCATTGAGCTCACTGGCCTGCCCACTCCAGGCGAATTCTTCGAGCAAGGCTGTCGACTACACACTGAAGCTATTGAGAGCATATTTCAGAGGCCTGAACCGAATATGAGTCAGATGCTCTCCATGATGAAGCCATTGCCCCACGATGCTCCTTATCCCACAGAGTTCTTCGTTGAAGACCTTGAGTACCTGCCCAGGACCATCTATCACATCATCCGGCAGACTCTCTGGCCCATTAAAGGACACTCTCCAAATGCCAAGATCAAGGGTGCAATGAAGACTCTGCTATTCTGTATCCTTCATGGCAAATGCTTCAACGCACATGATTTCTTCATACGCCAACTAGCTGCATCAGGCTCAGATCTGTTTGGTTTAAAGTTCTATCCTCCTTGGGTAATGAGGCTGATCAAACTTCACTCTGCCATCTCGTATCAGCCTTCAGCCCGCAACCATCGGATCTTCTTTCCTGATGTGGATACCTCTGCTGAAGCCATCTATCCTGAACCTGCCAAGCAACCTCTGAGTCTTCAGAATGCAGAACACCAGAGCTTCACTCAAAACGTTGAAGGTGTTGAAGCTATCTCCAAGGTGTATCCTTTGGCTGGAACTACACGTGCACCACATCCTGCTTCAACTGAAGCCACTGACAGTGCCACTGCTTCAAGACCCAAGAAGCGCACTCGTGTTCTCAACGACCAAGAGCTTCTTGTGGCCCTTCATCAAAAGCAGGATAGGCATCATGACTGGTTAAAGAGACATATGAAAAGCCTCTTGGTGGATGTAAATCGCATCCGAAATCTTGCCACCAAGAATGCATTCGTTGCACATGAAACCTGTCGCCACACATGGAAAGGGCTAACAATGATGCTTTCTGAAGCTGATCTTCAAGAGGATGGCTTCACTAAGAGATTCAAGTTTGACTCCACACCTCCTCGAAGGGCTGTGCTGCTAGGAACTCCATCCCTTGAAGACTCTGAGTTCTCTTCCTCTGCTGCCACAGTCACTGCCAGAATTATTGAGGAAGAAGACGATGCTACTTCACCACTATCTGCTTCAGCACCTCCAAGCTCTTCTGCACTGCCAAACAACATCAACAACCCTGCTGCTTCACCTACTCCTCATGGGAACGAGTAGAGGCTCTATGTCTTCAAACCTTTTTCGTCATTACTGACAAAAGGGGAGAAGCATATGAGATTGATAGTCTTCAAGCGGGTTCATATGGGCGGGTGCCTTATATTTTGCTTCCTGCTTACAACTCTCGTTTTTTCGCTACATTTGGCTCTTATGAGTTGTAACACTTAAACTAGATGGTCGTCTGCTACTTGTTTGCCACCTTGTTTTGCGAAGATAAATTCCGCACTTAGCTCATTCTTCAGACGTCCATTTTCCATTATGCATGTCATTATCTTCATATACTTTCACATGCATAGTGGATTGTCATCATAAGCTGAAGTGGATCTCCACAAGTACAACCTGCCATGTGCATGTGCATTCCAAAAGCAAATTAACTTATATGCACATCTTTAGGGGGAGCCCTTGCAACTTATGAAGACAATTCCTTTTACAAATTCACAGATTATATTCCCCGTTGAAAACTTCAACTAGTTTGTCGTCAATCACCAAAAAGGGGGATATTGTAAGTGCATCTAGTGCCACCCCTAGTTGGTTTTGGAGTATTGACGACAAACCTAGTTGAGGGACTAATGTGTTTGTGAGAATTGCAGGATAACACAGGTAGAAGTCCCTCATTGATTCGGTTTTACTACCAGAGATGACCCCTAAAAATGTATAAAGACATTAAAGTCAAAGGTGGTATATGAAGATATTCACATTGAAGACTATGACAAGAGAAGACACGATATGAAGCCTATGGAGCTCGAAGACTTAGATCTGTCGTTGTTCTTTTTCTTTTGTGTTGAGTCATAGGAACCACCGTACTGTTAAGTGGGGTCCAGGAGAACCAGTCAGAATGACTGAAGTGATGCCTAAACCAAAAACCTATGTCTTCGAGTGAAGACAATGAGAGCGAATCTTGTCCAGAGCCGGACAAGTCAGCTTTGCTTGTAGCCCAAGTAAAGTTGTCGTGTGAGTTTGAAATCTGACTGTTGGGACACGTGTCAGTTCCTTAGTGACCCAGGGTCATTTCGGACAAATCAGGTCGGGTTGCCAAGTGGCTATAAATAGCCCACCCCCTACAACCATAAACGGTTGGCTGCTTAGATTTCAGTGCATGGCTTTTGTCGTTTGAGAGCAACCCACCTCGAAGCCTTTGAGAGAAAATTCCTAGCGAGGAGAAAGCCCTAACCACCCAGAGCCAGAGTAAATTGGGCATCACTTAAGTCTTCTTGTGTCTATGATCTGAAGACTTATTACACTTGAGGACTGTGCATCCTCCAGACGGTTAGGCGTCGCGTTCAGAGCATCCAAGAGACATTGTGGATTGCCAGTGAACGAAGTCTGTGAAGGTTTGGGAGTCTATCTTGAAGACTTACCAGAGTGATTGGGCGAGGACTATGTGACCTTAGCTCAAGGAGAATACGGTGAGGACTTGGTGTTCTGAACTGCGTGTTCAGGACTGGGTGTCCGGGACTGTGTGTCCTAAGGTTTAAATACCTAGCCGCTCCAACCAGATGTACAGTTGTCACAGCAACTGGAACTGGTCCAACACATCATTGTCTTCAACGAGTCACTGGTTTCATCTTCACTTCCTTTTACTTACTGATCACTCATTGTGAAGTCATTGCATGTCTGTTCTATCTTTTGTCTTCACAACGTGAGTGTATGATCTGTTTGGCTTCACAATATCTTCCTACCTGATCCTTATTACACTACAGCTATTTTTCACTGTGCTTTCACTCTGTTGATACTTGACCATGGCTTGCCTAGTGTAGTCTAACTTCCGCTGCATAGTAATAGGCATATCTATGCTGTTTGTCTTCATAACTTCCACGTTTTGAAGACTTTCATAAAAATCGCCTATTCACCCCCCCTCTAGTCGATATAACGCACGTTCAGCCTATCAACCAAGCGCACCACGTGCGTTAGTGCGAGGCCGAGCAGGGGGGTGGGGAGGGGGGTCGTGAACCCCCTCCCCAACCTCCCCGCGAGGCCGAGCCTGGAACGAGCCGGAGCAGGCGGCGACGCGGCGTGCCGCGGCACCGCATGCGCAGGCGAGTCCATCACACCCGTGCGCTTCCCTATCTATCTTAGGGGTGTGGCTCTGGGGTTGCGTGCGTCCTATTGTTGGAAAAACAGAATGTCCGCACTGCGCCTGTCAACCAAGCGCACTGCATGTGTTAGCGCGAGGCCGAGCAGGGGGGTGGGGATGGGGTTCGTGACCCCCCACTTCATTGTGAGGTCGAGCCTAGAACGAGCCGGAGCAGGCGGCGAAGCGGCGTGCCGCGGCGCCACATGCGCAGGCGAGTCCGTCACACCTGTGCGCCTCCCTATCTATCTTAGGGGTGTGGCTCTGGGTTGCGCGCGTCCTATTGTTGGAAAAATAGAATTTCCACACTGCGTCTGTCAACCAAGCGCACTGCGTGCGTTAGCGCGAGGCCGATCAGGGGGTGGGGAGGGGGGTCGTGACCCCCCTCCCCACCCCCCTGCGAGGCCTAGCTTAGAACGAGCCGGAGCAGGCGGCGACGCGGCGTGCCGCGGCGCCGCATGCGCAGGCGAGTCCGTCACACCCGTGCGCCTACCAGTCTATCTTAGGGGTGTGGCTCTGGGGTTGCGTGCGTCCTATTGTTGGAAAAATAGAATTTCCACACTGCGTCTGTCAACCAAGCGCACTGCGTGCGTTAGCGCGAGGCCGAGCAGGGGGTGGGGAGGGGGGCCCCTTGCGAGGCCAAGCCGGGAATGAACCAGAGCAGGCGGCGACGCGGCGTGCCGCGATGCCGCATGTGCAGGTGAGTCCGTCACACCCGTGCGCCTCCCTGTCAATCTTAGGGGTGTGGCTCTGGGGTTGCGTGCGTCCTATTGTTGGAAAAACAGAATGTCCGCACTACGCCTGTCAACCAAGCGCACTATGTGCATTAGCGCGAGGCCGAACAGGGGGTGGGGAGGGGGGGTCATGACCCATCCTCCCCACCCCCCTGCGAGGCCGAGCCTGGAACGAGCCGGAGCAGGCGGTGATGCGGCGTGCCGCGGTGCAGCATGCGCAGGCGAGTCCGTCACACCCGTGCGCTTCCCGGTCTATCTTAGGGGTGTGGCTCTGGGGTTGCGTGCGTCCTATTGTTGGAAAAACAGAAAGTCCACACTGCGCCTATCAACCAAGCACACTGCGTGCGTTAGCGCGATGCCGAGCAGGGGCGTGGGGAGGGGGGTTCGTGACCCCCCACCCTCCCTGCGAGGCCGAGCCTGGAACGAGCCGGAGCAGGCGGCGACGCGGCGTGCCGCGGCACTGCATGCGCAGGCGAGTCCATCACACCCATGCACCTCCCTGTCTATCTTATGGGTGTGGCTCTGGGGTTGCGTGCGTCCTATTGTTGGAAAAACAGAATGTCCGCACTGCGCCTGTCAACCAAGCGCACTGCGTGCGTTAGCGCGAGGCCGAGCAGGGGCTGGGGATGGGGGGTCATGCCCATCCTCCCCACCCCCTTGTGAGGCCAAGCCTGGAATGAACCGGAGCAGGCGGCGACGCGGCGTGCCGCGACGCCGCATGTGCAAGCGAGTCCGTCACACCCGTGCGCCTCCCAATCTATCTTAGGGGTGTGGCTCTGGGGTTGCGTGCGTCCTATTGTTGGAAAAACAGAGTGTCCGCACTGCGCCTATCACCCAAGTGCACTGCGTGGGCCGAGCCTGGAACGAGCCAGAGCAGGAGGCGATGCGTCGCGCCGCGGCGCCGCATGTGCAGGCAAGTCCGTCACACCCGTGCGCCTCCCTGTCTATGTTAGGGGTGTGGCTCTGGGGTTGCGTGCGTCCTATTGTTGGAAAAACAGAATGTCTGCACTGCGCCTGTCAACCAAGCGCACCACGTGCGTTAGCGCGAGGCTGAGCAGGGGGTGGGGAGGGGGGTCGTGAACCCCCTCCCCAACCTCCCCGCGAGGCCGAGCCTAGAACGAGCCGGAGCAGGCGGCGACACGGCGTGCCGCGGCACCGCATGCGCAGGTGAGTCTATCACAGCCGTGCACCTCCCTGTCAATCTTAGGGGTGTGGCTCTGGGTAGCGTGCGTCCTATTGTTGGAAAAACAGCATGGCCGCACTGCGCCTGTCAACCAAGCGCACTGAGTGCGTTAGCGCGAGGCCGAGCAGGGGGTGGCGAGGGGGGTCGTGACCCCCCTCCCTACCCCCCTGTGAGGCCGAGCCTGGAATGAGCTGGAGCAAGCGGTGACGCGGCGTGCCGCAGCGCCGCATGCGCAGGCGAGTCCGTCACACCCGTGCGCTTCTCTGTCTATCTTAGGGGTGTGGCTCTGGGGTTGCGTGCATCCTATTGTTGGAAAAACAGAATGTCCGCACTGCGCCTGTCAACCAAGCGCACTGCGTGCTTTAGCGCGAGGCCGAGCAGGGGGGTGGGGAGGGGGGTTCGTGACCCCCCACCCCATTGTGAGACCAAGCCTAGAATGATCCAGAGCAGGCGTCGAAGCGGCGTGCCGCAGCGCCACATGCGCAGGCGAGTCCGTCACACCTGTGCGCCTCCCTATCTATCTTAGGGGTGTGGCTCTGGGGTTGCGTGCGTCCTATTGTTGGAAAAACAGAATTTCCACACTGCGTCTGTGAACCAAGCGCACTGCGTGCGTTAGCGCGAGGCCGAGCAGGGGGTGGGGAGGGGGGTCATGACCCATCCCCCCCCCCCCCCCGGCGGGGCCGAGCCTGGAACGAGCCGGAGCAGGCGGCGACGCGGCATGCCGCGGTGCAGCATGCACAGGCGAGTCCGTCACACCCGTGCGCTTCCCTGTCTATCTTAGGGGTGTGGCTCTGGGGTTGCGTGCGTCCTATTGTTGGAAAAACAGAATCTCCGCATTGCGCCTATCAACCAAGCGCACTGCGTGCGTTAGCGCGAGGCCGAGCAGGGGCGTGGGGAGGGGGGTTCGTGACCCCCCACCCCATTGTGAGGCCGAGCCTAGAACGAGTAGGAGCAGGCGGCGAAGCGGCGTGCCGCGGCGCCACATGCGCAGGCGAGTCCGTCACACCTGTGCGCCTCCCTATCTATCTTAGGGGTGTGGCTCTGGGGTTACGTGCGTCCTGTTGTTGGAAAAGCAGAATGTCCACACTACGTATGTCAACCAAGCGCACTGCGTGCGTTAGCGCGAGGCCGAGCAGGGGGTGGGGAGGGGGGTCGTGACCCCCCTCCCCACCCCCCTGCGAGGCCTAGCTTGGAACGAGCCGGAGCAGGCGGCGACGCAGCGTGCCGCGGCGCCGCATGCGCAGGCGAGTCCGTCACACCCGTGCGCTTCCCTGTCTATCTTAGGGGTGTGGCTCTGGGTTGCGTGCGTCCTATTGTTGGAAAAACAGAATGTCCGCACTACGCCTGTCAACCAAGCGCACTGCGTGCGTTAGCGCGAGGCCGAGCAGGGAGTGGGGAGGGGGGGGGGGTCATGACCCATCCTCCCCACCCCCATGCGAGGCCAAGCCTGGAATGAACCGGAGCAGGCGGCGACGCGGCGTGCCGCGACGCCGCATGTGCAGGCGAGTCCGTCACACCCGTGCGCCTCCCTGTCTATCTTAGGGGTGTGGCTCTGGGGTTGCGTGCGTCCTATTGTTGGAAAAACAGAATGTCCGCACTGCGCCTGTCAACCAAGCGCACTGTGTGCGTTAGAGCGAGGCCGAGCAGGGGGTGGGGAGGGGGGTCATAACCCATCCTCCCCACCCCCATGCGAGGCCAAGCCTGGAACGAGCCGGAGCAGGCGGCGACGCGGCGAGCCGCGGCGCCACATGCGCAGGCGAGTCCGTCACACCCGTGCGCCTCCCTATCAATCTTAGGGGTGTGACTCTGGGGTTGCGTGCGTCCTATTGTTGGAAAAACAGCTTGTCCGAACTGCGCCTGTCAACCAAGTGCACTGAGTGCGTTAGTGCGAGGCTGAGCAGGGGGTGGGGAGGGGCGTCGTGACCTCCCTCCCCACCCCCTGCGACGCCGAGCCAGGAATGAGCTGGACCAGGAGGCGACGCGGCGTGCCGCGGCGCCGCATGCACAGGCGAGTCCGTCACACCCGTGTGCCTCCCTGTCTATCTTAGGGGTGTGGCTCTGCGGTTGCGTGCGTCCTATTGTTGGAAAAACAGAATGTCCGCACTGCGCCTATCAACCAAGCACAGTACGTGCGTTAGTGCGAGGCTGAGCAGGGGGTGGGGAGGGGGGTCAACCCCCCTCCCCACCCCATGCGAGGTTGAGCCTGGAACGAGCCGGAGCAGCCGGCGAAGCGGCGTGCCGCGGCACGGCATGCGCAGGGAAGTCCGTCACACCCGTGCGCTTCCCTGTTTATCTTGGGGGTGTGGCTCTGGGTTGCGTGCGTCCTATTGTTGGAAAAATAGAATGTCTGCATTGCGCTTGTCAACCAAGCGCACTGCGTGGGCCGAGCCTGGAACAAGCCGGAGCAGGAGGCGCCGCGGCGAGCCGCGGCGCCGCATGCGCGGGCGAGTCCGTCACACCCGTGCGCCTCCCTGTCTATCTTAGGGGTGTGGCCCTGGGTTGCGTGCGTCCTATTGATGGAAAAACAGAATGTCTGCACTGCGTCTGTAAACCAAGCGTACTGCGTGCGTTAGCGCGAGGCCGAGCAGGGGGTGGGGAGGGGGTCATGACCCATCCCCCCCCCCCCCCGGGGGGGCCGAGCCTGGAACGAGCCGGAGCAGGCGGCGACGCGGCGTGCCGCGGTGCAGCATGCGGAGGCGAGTCCGTCACACCCGTGCGCTTCCCTGTCTATCTTAGGGGTGTGGCTGTGGGGTTGCGTGCGTCCTATTGTTGGAAAAACAGAATGTCCACACTGCGCCTATCAACCAAGCGCACTGCGTGCGTTAGCGCGATGCCGAGCAGGGGCGTGGGGAGGGGGGTTCGTGACCCCCCACCCTCCTACGAGGCCGAGCCTGGAACGAGCCGGAGCAGGAGGCGACGCGGCGTGCCGTGGCGCCGCATGCGCAGGCGAGTCCGTCACACCCGTGCGCCTCCCTGTCTATCTTAGGGGTGTGGCTCTAGGGTTGTGTGCATCCTATTGTTGGGAAAACAGAATGTCTGCACTGCGCCTGTCAACCAAGCGCACTACGTGCGTCAACGCGAGGCCGAGCAGGAGGGTGGGGAGGGGGGTCGTGAACCCCCTCCCCAAGCTCCCTGCGAGGCCGAGCCTGGAACGTGCCGGAGCAGGCGACGACGCGGCGTGCCGCGGCGCCGCATGCGCAGGCGAGTCCATCACAGCCGTGCACCTCCCTGTCAATCTTAGGGGTGTGGCTTTGGGTTGCGTGCATCCTATTATTGGAAAAACAGCATGTCCGCACTGCGCCTGTCAACCAAGCGCACTGAGTGCGTTAGCGCGAAGCCGAGCAGGGGGTGGGGAGGGGGGGTCGTGACCCCCCTCCCCACCCTTCTGCGAGGCCGAGCCTGGAACGAGCTAGAGCAGGGGCGACGCTGCGTGCCGCGGCGCCGCATGCGGAGGCGAGTCCGTCACAGCCGTGCGCTTCCCTGTCTATCTTAGGGGTGTGGCTCTGGGGTTGCGTGCGTCCTATTCTTAGAAAAACAGAATGTCCGCACCGCGCCTGTCAACCAAGCGCACTGCGTGCGTTAGCTCGAGGCCGAGCAGGGGGGTGGGGAGGGGGGTTCGTGACCCCCCACCCCCCTGTGAGGCCGAGCCTAGAACGAGCCGGAGCAGGCGGCGAAGCGGTGTGCCGCAGCGCCACATGCGCACGCGAGTCCGTCACACCCGTGCGCCTCCCTATCTATCTTAGGGGTGTGGCTCTGGGTTGCGTGCGTCCTATTGTTGGAAAAACAGAATGTCCACACTGCGCTTGTCAACCAAGCGCACTGCATGCGTTAGCGCGAGGCCGAGCAGGGGGTGGGGAGGGGGGGTCGTGACCACCCTCCCCACCCCCGCGAGGCCGAGCCTGGAACGAGCCGGAGCAGGCGGTGACGCGGCGTGCCACGGCGCCGCATGCGCAGGCGAGTCCGTCACACCCGTGCGCCTCCCTGTCTATCTTAGGGGTGTGGCTCTAGGGTTGCGTGCGTCCTATTGTTGGAAAAATAGAATGTCCGCACTGTGCCTGTCAACCAAGCGCACTTCGTGCGTTACCGCGAGGCCGAGCAGGGGGTGGG
This sequence comes from Triticum urartu, assembly GCF_003073215.2. Classification (NCBI taxonomy): domain Eukaryota; kingdom Viridiplantae; phylum Streptophyta; class Magnoliopsida; order Poales; family Poaceae; genus Triticum; species Triticum urartu. The sequence continues at coordinate 78,348,162 of NC_053027.1, read as the reverse complement.
GAGGGGGGGTCATGACCCATCCTCCCCACCCCCTGCGGGGCCGAGCCTGGAATGAACCGGAGCAGGCGGCGACGCGGCGTGCAGTGACGCCGCATGTGCAGGCGAGTCTGTCACACCCGTGCGCCTCCCTGTCTATCTTAGGGGTGTGGCTCTGGGTTGCGTGTGTCGTATTGGTGGAAAAATAGAATGTCCGCACTGCGCCTGTCAACCAAGCGCACTGCGTGAGTTAGCGCGAGGTTGAGGAGGGGGTGGGGAGGGGGGTCGTGACCACCCCTCCCCAGCCCCCTGCGAGGCCGAGTCTGGAACGAGCCGGAGGCGCCGCATGTGGAGGCGAATCCGTCACACCCGTGCGCCTCCCTGTCTATCTTAGGGGTGTGGCTCTGGGTTGCGTGCGTCCTATTGGTGGAAGAATAGAATGTCCGCACTTCGCGTGTCAACCAAGCGCACTACGTGCGTTAGCGCGAGGCCGAGCAGGGGGCAGGGGGGTCGTGACCCCCCTCCCCATCCCCCCCGCGAGGCCGAGCCTAGAACGAGCCGGAGCAGGCGGCGACGCGGCGTGCCGCGGTGCCGCATGTGCAGGCGAGTCCATCACACCCGTGCGCCTCCCTGTCAATCTTAGGGGTGTGGCTCTGGGGTTGCGTGCATCCTCTTGTTGGAAAAACAGAATGTCCGCACTACACCTGTTAACCAAGCGCACTCCGTGCGTTAGCGTGAGGCCGAGTAGAGGGTGGGAAGGGGGGGTCGTGACCCCCCTCCCCTCCCCCTAGCAAGGCCGAGCCTGGAACGGGCCGGAGCAGGCGGCGAAGCGGCGTGCCGCGGCGCCGCATGCGCAGGCGAGTCCATCACACCCGTGCGCCTCCCTGTCTATCTAAAGGGTGTGGCTCTGGATTGCGTGCGTCCTATTGTTGGAAAAACAGAATGTCCGCATTGCGCCTGTCAACCAAGTGCACTGCGTGCGTTAGCGCGAGGCCGAGCAGGGGGTGGGGAGAGGGGGTCGTGACCCCCCTCCCCAGACCCCCTGCGAGGCAGTGCCTGGAACGAGCCGGAGCAGGCGGCGACGCGGCGTGCCGCGGCGCCGCATGCGCAGGCTAGTCCGTCACACCTGTGCGCCTCCCTGTCAATCTGAGGGGTGTGACTCTAGGGTTGCGTGCTTCCTATTGTTGGAAAAACAGAATGTCCGCACTGTGCCTATCAACCAAGCGCACTGCGTGCGTTAGCGCGAGGCCGAGCAGGGGGTGGGGAGGGGGTCGTGACCCCCTCCCCATCCCCCTGCGAGGCGAGCCTGGAACAAACCAGAGCAGGCAGCGACGCGGCGTGCCGCGGCGCCGCACGCGCAGGCGATTCCGTCACACCCGTAAGCCTCCCTGTCTATCTTAGGGGTGTGGCTCTGGGTTGCGTGCATCCTATTGTTGGAAAAACAAAATGTCCGCACTGCGCCTGTCAACCAAGCGCACTGCGTGCGTTAGCGCGAGGCCGAGCAGGGGTTGGGGAGGGGGGTTCGTGACCCTCCTCGCCACCCCCCTGCGAGGCCGAGTCTGCAACGAGCCGGAGCAGGCGACGACGCGGCATGCTGCAGCGCCGCATGCGCAGGCGAGTCCGTCACACCCGTGCGCCTCCCTGTCTATCTTAGGGTGTGGCTCTGGGGTTGCGTGCGTCCTGTTGTTGGAAAAACAGAATGTCCGCACTGCGCCTGTCAACCATGCGCACTGTGTGTGTTAGCGCGAGGCCGAGCAGGGGGTGTGGAGGGGGGGGTCGTGACCCCCCTCCCCACCGCCCTGTGAGGCCAAGCCTGGAACGAGCCGGAGCAGGCGGCGACGCGGCGTGCCAAGGCGCCGCATGCGCACGCGAGTCCATCACACCCATGCGCATCCCTGTCAATCTTAGCGGTGTGGCTCTGGGTTGCGTGCGTCCTATTGTCGGAAAAAACAAAATGTCCGCACTGCGCCTGTCAACCAAGCGCACTGCGTGCATTAGCGCGAGGCCGAGCCTGGAACGAGTTGGAGCAGGCGGCGAAGCGGCGTGCCGCGGCGACGCATGCACAGGCGAGTCCGTCACACCCGTGCGCCTCCCTGTCTATCTTAGGGGTGTAGCTCTGGGGTTGCGTGCCTCCTATTCTTAGAAAAATAGAATGTCCGCACTGCGCCTGTCAACCAAGCGCACTGCGTGCGTTAGTGCGAGGCCGAGTAGGAGGTGGGGTGGGGGGGTCGTGACCCCCCTCCCCAACCTCCTGCGAGGCTGAGCCTGGAACGAGGCGGAGCAGGTGGCGACGCGGCGTGCCGCGGCTCCGCATGCGCAGGCGAGTCCGTCACACCCGTGCGCCTCCCTGTCTATCTTAGGGGTGTGGCTCTGGGGTTGCGTGCGTCCTATTGTTGGAAAAATAGAATGTCCTCACTGTGCCTGTCAACCAAGTGCACTGCGTGCGTTAGCGCGAGGCTGAGCAGGGGGGTGGGGAGGGGGGGTCTTGACCCCCCTCCCCACCCCCCCTGCGAGGCCGAGCCTGGAACTAGTCGGAGCAGGCGGCGAAGCGGCATGCCGCAGCGCCGCATGCGCAGGCGAGTCCGTCAGACCCGTGCGCCTCCCTGTCTATCTTAGGGGTGTGGCTCTGGGGTTGCGTGCGTCCTATTGTTGGAAAAACAGAATATCCGCACTGCGCCTGTCAACCAAGCGCACTGCGTGCGTTAGCGCGAGGCCGAGCAGGGGGTGGGCAGGGGGGGTCGTGACCCCCCTCCCCACCCCCCCGCAAGGCCGAGTCTGGAACGAGCCGGAGCAGGCGGCGACGCGGCGTGCCGCGGCGCCACATGCGCAGGCGAGTCCGTCACACCCGCGCGCCTCCCTGTCTATCTGAGGGGTGTGGCTCTGGGGTTGCGCGCGTCCTATATTTGGAAAAACAGAATGTCCACACTGCGCCTATAAACCAAGCGCACTATGTGCCTTAGCGCGTGGCCGAGTAGGGGGTGGGGACGCGGGGTCGTGACCCCCCTCCCCAACCCCCCTGCGAGGCCGAGCCTGGAACGAGCCGGAGCAGGCGGCGACGCGGCGTGCCGCGACGCCGCATGCGCGGGCGAGTCCGTCACACCTGTGCGCCTCCATGTCCATCTGAGGGTTGTGGCTCTGGGGTTGCGTGTGTCCTATTGTTGGAAAAACAGAATGTTCGCACTGCGCCTATCAACCAAGCGCACTGCGAGTGTTAGCGCGAGGCCAAGCAGGGGGTGGGGAGGGGGGGTCGTGACCCCCCTCCCCAACCCCCCTGCGAGGCCGAGCCTGGAACGAGCCGGAGCAGGCGGCGACTCGGCGTGCCGCGACGCCGCATGCGCAGGCGAGTCTGTCACACCTGTGCGCATCCCTGTCTATCTGAGGGGTGTGGCTCTGGGGTTGCGTGTGTTCTATTGTTGGAAAAACAGAATGTCCGCTCTGCGCCTGTCAACCAAGCGCACTGAGTGTGTTAGCGCGAGGCCGAGCAGGGGTTGTGGAGGGGGGTCGTGACCGCCCTCCCCACCCCCCTGCGAGGCTGAGCCTGGAACGAACCGGAGCAGGCGGCGACGCAGCGTGCCGCAGCGCCGCATGCGCAGGCGATTCCGTCACACCCGTGCGCCTCCCTGTCTATCTTAGGGGTGTGGCTCTGGGGTTGCGTGCGTCCTGTTGTTGGAAAAACAAAATGTCCGCACTGCGCCTGTCAACTAAGCGCACTGCGTGCGTTAGCATGAGGCTGAGCAGGGGTTGGGGAGGGGGTTCGTGACCCCCCTCCCCACCCCCCTGCGGTGGCCGAGTCTGTAACGAGCCGGAGCAGGCGACGACGCGGCGGCCGCAGCGCCGCATGCGCAGGCGAGTCCGTCACACCCATGCGCCTCCCTGTCTATCTTAGGGGTGTGGCTCTAGGGTTGCGTGCATACTGTTGTTGGAAAAATAGAATGTCCGTACGGCGCCTGTCAACCATGCGCACTTCGTGCATTAGCGCGAGGCCGAGCAGGGGATGGGGAGGGGGGTCGTGACCCCCTCCCCACCCCCCTGCGAGGCCGAGCCTGGAACGAGCCGGAGCAGGCGGCGACGCGGCGTGCCACGGCGCAGCATGCGTAGGCGAGTCCATCACACCCATGCTTCTCCCTGTCAATCTTAGGGGTGTGGCTCTGGTTTGCGTGCGTCCTATTGTTGGAAAAACAGAATGTCCGCACTGCGCCTGTCAACCAAGCGCACTGCGTGCGTTAGCGCAAGGCCGAGCAGGGGGTGGGTAGGGGGGGTCCCTTGAGGCCGAGCCTGGAATGAGCCGGAGCAGGCGGCGACGCGGCGTGCTGCGTCGCCACATGCGCAGGCGAGTCCGTCACACCTGTGCGCCTCCCTCTCTATCTTAGTGGTGTGGCTCTGGGGTTGCGTGCGTCCTATTGTTGGAAAAACAGAATGTCCGCACTACGCCTGTCAACCAAGCGCACTGCGTGAGTTAGCCCGAGGCCGACAGGGGGTGGGGAGGGGGGGGGGGTCATGACCCATCCTCCCCACCCCCCTGCGAGGCCGAGCCTGGAATGAACCGGAGTAGGCGGCGACGCGGCGTGCCGTGACGCCGCATGTGCAGGCGAGTCCGTCACACCCGTGCGCCTCCCTGTCTATCTTAGGGGTGTGGCTCTAGGGTTGCGTGCGTCCTATTGTTGGAAAAACAGAATGTCCGCACTGCGCCTGTCAACCAAGTGCACTGCGTGAGTTAGCGCGAGGCCGAGCAGGGGGTGGGGAGTGGGGTCGTGACCCCACTCCCCAGCCCCCTGCGAGGCCGAATCTGGAACAAGCCGGAGGCGCCGCATGCGGTGGAGAATCCATCACACCCGTGCGCCTCCCTGTCTATCTTAGGGGTGTGGCTCTGGGGTTGCGTGTGTCCTATTGGTGGAAGAATAGAATGTCTGCACTGCGCCTGTCAACCAAGCGCACTACGTGCGTTAGCTCGATTCCGAGCAAGGGGCAGGTGGGTCGTGACCCCCCTCCCCACCCCCCCGCGAGGCCGAGCCTAGAACGGGCCGGAGCAGGAGGCGACGTGGCGTGCCGCGGCGCCGCATGTGCAGGCGAGTCCATCACACCCGTGCGCCTCACTGTCAATCTTAGGGGTGTGGCTCTGGGGTTGCGTGCATCCTATCGTTGGAAAAAACAGAATGTCCGCACTGCGCCTGTTAACCAAGCGCACTGCGTGCGTTAGCGCGAGGCCGAGCAGGGGGTGGGGAGGGGGGGTCGTGAACCCCCGCCCCGCCCCCCTGCAAGGCCGAGCCTAGAACGAGCCGGAGCAGGCGGCGACGCGGCGTGCCGCGGCGCCGCATGCGCAGGCGATTCCGTCACACCCGTGCGCCTCCCTGTCTATCTTAGGGGTGTGGCTCTGGGGTTGCGTGCGTCCTATTGTTGGAAAAACAGAATGTCCGCACTGCGCCTGTCAACCAAGGGCACTGCGTGCATTAGCATGAGGCCGAGCAGCGGGTGGGGAGGAGGGGTCGTGACCCCCTCCCCACCCCCCTGCGAGGCCGAGCCTGGAACGAGTCGGAGCAGGCGGCGACGCGGCGTGCCACGTCGCCGCATGCGCAGGTGAGTCCATCACACCCGTGCGCCTCCCTGTCAATCTTTGGGGTGTGGCTCTGGGTTGCGTGCGTCGTATTGTTGGAAAAACAGAATGTCTGCACTGCGCCTGTCAACCAAGCGCACTGCGTGCGTTAGCTGCGAGGCCGAGCCTGGAACAAGCCGGAGCAGGCTGCGACGCGGCGTGCCGCGGCGCCGCATGCGCAGGCAAGTCCGTCACACCCGTGAGCCTCCCTGTCTATCTTAGGGGTGTGGCTTTGGGGTTGCGTGTGTCCTATTGTTGGAAAAACAGAATGTCCGCACTGCGCCTATCAACCAAGCGCACTGCGTGCGTTAGCACGAGGCCGAGCAGGGGGGAGGCCGAGCCTGGAACGAGTCGGAGCAGGCGGCGACGCGGCGTGCTGCGGCGCCGCATGCGCAGGCGAGTCCGTCACACCCGTGCGCCTCCCTGTCTATCTTAGGGGTTTGGCTCTGGGGTTGCGTGCGTCCTATTGATGGGAAAACGGAATGTCCGCACTGCGCCTGTCAACCAAGCGCACTGCGTGCGTTAGCGCGAGGCCGAGCAGGGGGTGGGGGGGGGGGGGGGGGGGGGGGGGGGGGGGGGGGGGGGGGGGGGTCGTGACCCCCTCCCCACCCCCCTGCGATGCCGAGCCTGGAACTAGTCGGAGCAGGCGGCGAAGCGGCGTGCCGCGGCGCCGCATGCGCAGGCAAGTCCGTCACACCCGTGCGCCTCCCTGTCTATCTTTGGGGTGTGGCTCTGGGGTTGCGTGCGTCCTATTCTTAGAAAAACAGAATGTTCGCACTGCGCCTCTCAACCAAGCGCACTGCGTTTGTTAGCGCGAGGCCGAGCAGGAGGTGGGGACGGGGGGTCGTGACCCCCTCCCCACTCCCCCATGAGGCCGAGCCTGGAACGAGCCGGAGCAGGCGGCGACGTGGCGTGCTCTGGCGCCGCATGCGCAGGCGAGTCCGTCACACCCGTGTGCCTCCCTGTCTATCTTAGGGGTGTGGCTCTAGGTTGCATGCGTCCCATTGTTGGAAAAACAGAATATCCGCACTGCGCATGTCAACCAAGCGCACTGCGTGCGTTAGCGCGAGGCCGAGCAGGAGGTGGGAAGGGGGGGTCGTGACCCCCTCCCCACTCCCCCATGAGGCCGAGCCTGGAACGAGCCGGAGCAGGCGGCGACGCTGCGTGCCGCGGCGCTGCATGCGCAGGCGAGTCCGTCATACCCGTGCGCCTCCCTGTCTATCTGAGGGGTGTGGCTCTGGGTTGCGTGCGTCCTATTGTTGGAAAAACAGAAGGTCCGCACTGCGCCTATCTACCAAGCGCACTGTGTGCGTTAGCGCGAGGCCGAGCAGGGGGTGGGGAGGGGGGGTCGTGACCCCCCTCCCCAACCCCCCTGCGAGGCCGAGCCTGGAACGAGCCGGAGCAGGCGGCGACGCGGCGTGCCGCGGCGCCGCATGCGCAGGCGAGTCCGTCACACCTGTGCGCCTCCATGTCTATCTGTGGGGTGTGGCTCTGGGGTTGCGTGTGTCCTATTGTTGGAAAAATAGAATGTCTGCTCTACGCCTGTCAACCAAGCGCACTGCATGTGTTAGCGCGAGGCCGAGCAGGGGTTGTGGAGGGCGGTCGTGACCCCCTCCCCACCTCCTAGGAGGCCGAGCCTGGAACGAACCGGAGCAGGCGGCGACGCGGCGTGCCGCGGCGCTGCATGCGCAGGCGAGTCCGCCACACCCGTGCGCCTCACTATCTATCTTAGGGGTGTGGCTCTGGGGTTGCGTGCGTCCTATTGTTGGAAAAACAAAATGTCCGCACTGCGCCTGTCAACCAAGCGCACTGCATGTGTTTAGACTCGGCCTCACAGGGGTTGGGGAGGGGGGTTCGTGACCCCCCTCCCCACCCCCCTGTGAGGCCGAGTCTGCAACGAGCCGGAGCAGGCGACGACGCGGCATGCTGCGCCACCGCATGCGCAGGCGAGTCCGTCACACCCGTGCGCCTCCCTGTCAATCTTATGGGTGTGGCTCTGGGTTGCGTGCGTCCTATTGTTGGAAAAACAGAATGTCCGCACTGCACCTGTCAACCAAGCGCACTGCGTGCATTAGCGCGAGGCCGAGCAGGGGGTGGGGAGGGGGGGTCGTGAGAGGCCGAGCCTGGAATGAGCCAAAGCAGGCGGCGACGCGGCGTGCTGCGCCGCCGCATGCGCAGGCGAGCTCGTCACACCTGTGCGCCTCCCTGTCTATCTTAGGGGTGTGGCTCTGGGGTTGCATGCGTCCTACTGTTGGAAAAACAAAATGTCCGCACTGCGCCTGTCAACCAAGCGCACTGCGTACGTTAGCGCGAGGCCGAGCAGGGGTTGTGGAGGGCGGTCGTGACCCCCTCCCCACCTCCTAAGAGGCCGAGCCTGGAACGAACCGGAGCAGGCGGCGCCGCGGTGTGCCGCGGCGCCGCATGCGCAGACGAGTCCGTCACACCCGTGCGCCTCACTATCTGTCTTAGGGGTGTGGCTCTGGGGTTGCGTGCGTCCTATTGTTGGAAAAACAAAGTGTCCGCACTGCGCCTGTCAACCAAGCGCACTATGTGCGTTAGCGCGAGGCCGAGCAGGGGTTGGGGAGGGGGGTTCGTGACCCCCCACCCCACCCCCCTGCGAGGTCGAGTCTGCAATGAGCCGGAGCAGGCGACGACGCGGCATGCTGCGGCGCCGCATGCGCAGGCGAGTCCGTCACACCCGTGCGTTTCCCTGTCTATCTTAGGGGTGTGGCTCTGGGGTTGCGTGCGTCCTGTTGTTGGAAACAAAATGTCCGCACTGCGCCTGTCAACCAAGCGCACTGCATGCGTTAGCTGCGAGGCCGAGCCTCGAACGAGCCGGAGCAGGCGGCGACGCAGCGCGCCGCGGCGCCGCTTGCGCAGGCGAGTCCGTCACACCCGTGCGCCTCCCTGTCTATCTTAGGGGTGTCGCTCTGGGGTTGCGTGCGTCCTATTGTTGGAAAAACAGAATGTCTGCACTGCGCCTATCAACCAAGCGCACTGCGTGCGTCAGCACGAGGCCGAGCAGGGGGGAGGCCGAGCCTGGAACGAGTCGGAGCAGACGGCGACGCGGCGTGCTGCGGCGCCGCATGCGCAGGCGAGTCCGTCACACCCGTGCGCCTCCCTGTCTATCTTTGGGGTGTGGCTCTGGGGTTGCGTGCGTCCTACTCTTAGAAAAACAGAATGTTCGCACTGCGCCTGTCAACCAAGCGCACTGCGTGCGTTAGCGCGAGGCCGAGCAGGGGGGTGGGGGGGGTCGTGACCCCCCTCCCCACCCTCCCATGAGGCCGAGCCTGGAACGAGCCGGAGCAGGCGGCGACGCGGCGTGCTGCGGGGCCGCATGCGCAGGCGAGTCCGTCACACCCGTGCGCCTCCCTGTCTATCTTAATGGTGTGGCTCTGGGGTTGCGTGCGTCCTGTTGTTGGAAAAACAGAATGTCCGCACTGCGCCTGTCAACCAAGCGCACTGCGTGCGTTAGCGCGAGGCCGAGCAGGGGTTGGGGAGGGGGGTTCGTGACCCCCCTCCACACCCCCCTGCGAGGCCGAGTCTGCAACGAGCCGGAGCAGGCGACGACGCGGCATGCTGCGGCGCCGCATGCGTAGGCGAGTCCGTCACACCCGTGCGCCTCCCTGTCTATCTTAGGGGTGTGGCTCTGGGGTTGCGTGCGTCCTATTGTTGGAAAAACAGAATGTCCGCCCTGCGCCTATCAACCAAGCGCACTGCGTGCATTAGCACGAGGCTGAGCAGGGGGGAGGCCGAGCCTGGAACGCGTCGGAGCAGGCGGCGACGCGGCGTGCTGCGGCGACGCATGCGCAGGCGAGTCCGTCACACCCGTGCGCCTCCCTGTCTATCTTAGGGGTTTGGCTCTAGGGTTGCGTGCGTCCTATTGTTGGAAAAACGGAATGTCCGCACTACGCCTGTCAACCAAGCGCACTGCGTGCGTTAGCGCGAGGCCGAGCAGGGGGGTGGGGGGGTCGTGACCCCCCTCCCCACCCCTCCTGCGAGGCCGAGCCTGGAACTAGTCCGAGCAGGCGGTGAAGCGGCGTGCCACGCCGCCGCATGCGCAGGCGAGTCCGTCACACCCGTGCGCCTCCCTGTCTATCTTTGGGGTGTGGCTCTGGGGTTGCGTGCGTCCTATTCTTAGAAAAACAGAATGTTCGCACTGCGCCTGTCAACCAAGCGCACTGTGTTTGTTAGCGCGAGGCCGAGCAGGAGGTGGGGACGGGGGTCGTGACCCCCCTTCCCACCCCCCATGAGGCCGAGCCTGGAACGAGCCGGAGCAGGCGGCGACGCGGCGTGCTGCGGCGCCGCATGCGCAGGCGAGTCCGTCACACCCGTGCGCCTCCCTGTCTATCTTAGGGGTGTGGCTCTGGGGTTGCGTGCGTCCTATTGTTGGAAAAACAGAATATCCGCACTGCGCACGTCAACCAAGCGCACTACGTGCGTTTGCGCGAGGCCATGCAAGGGGTGGGGAGGGGGGGTCGTGACCCCCTCCCCACCCCCTGCAAGGCCGAGCCTGGAACGAGCCGGAGCAGGCGGCGACGCGGCGTGCCGCGGCGCCGCATGCACAGGCGAGTCCATCACATCCGTGCGCCTCCCTGTCTATCTGAGGGGTGTGGCTCTGGGGTTGCGTGCGTCCTATTGTTGGAAAAACAGAATGTCCGCACTGCGCCTATCAACCAAGCACACTGTGTGCGTTAGCGCGAGGCCGAGCAGGGGGTGGGGAGGGGGGGTCGTGACCCCCGTCCCCAACCCCCTGCGAGGCCGAGCCTGGATCGAGCCGGAGCAGGCGGCGACACGGCGTGCCGCGGCGCCGCATGCGCAGGCGAGTCCGTCACACCTGTGCGCCTCCATGTCTATCTGAGGGGTGTGGCTCTGGGGTTGCGTGTGTCCTATTGTTGGAAAAATAGAATGCCCGCTCTACGCCTGTCAACCTAGCGCACTGCATGTGTTAGCGCGAGGCCGAGCAGGGGTTGTGGAGGGCGGTCGTGACCCCCTCCCCACCTCCTAAGAGGCCGAGCCTGGAACGAACCGGAGCAGGCGGCGACGCTGCGTGCCGCGGCGCCGCATGCGTAGGCGAGTCCATCACACCCGTGCGCCTCACTATCTATCTTAGGGGTGTGGCTCTGGGGTTGCGTGCGTCCTATTGTTGGAAAAACAAATTGTCCGCACTGCGCCTGTCAACCAAGCGCACTGCGTGCGTTAGCGCGAGGCCGAGCAGGGGTTGGGGAGCGGGGTTCGTGACCCCCCTCCCCACCCCCCTGCGAGGCCGAGTCTGCAACGAGCCGGAGCAGGCGACGACGCGGCATGCTACGGCGCCGCATGCGCAGGCGAGTCCGTCACACCCGTGCGCCTCCCTTTCTATCTTAGGGGTGTGGCTCTGGGGTTGGTTGCGTCCTGTTGTTGGAAAAACAGAATGTCCGCACTGCGCCTGTCAACCATGCGCACTGCGTGCGTTAGCCCGAGGCCGAGAAGGGGGTGGGTGGGGGGGTCATGACCCCCCTCCCCACCGCCCTGCGAGGCCGAGCCTGGAACGAGCAGGAGCAGGCGGCGACGCGGCGTGCCACGGCGCCGCATGCGCAGGCGAGTCCATCACACCCATGCGCCTCCCTGTCAATCTTAGGGGTGTGGCTCTGGGTTGCGTGCGTCCTATTGTTGGAAAAATAGAATGTCCGCACTGCGCCTGTCAACCAAGCGCACTGCGTGCATTAGCGCGAGGCCGAGGAGGGGGTGGGGAGGGGGGGTCCCTCGAGGCCGAGCCTGGAATGAGCCAAAGCAGGCGGCGACGCGGCGTGCTGCGCCGCCGCATCCGCAGGCGAGCCCGTCACACCCGTGCGCCTCCCTGTCTATCTTAGGGGTGTGGCTCTGGGGTTGCGTGCGTCCTATTTTTGGAAAAACAGAATGTCTGCACTGCGCCTGTCAACCAAGCGCACTGCGTGCATTAGCGCGAGGCCGCGCAGGGGGTGGGGAGGGTGGGTCGTGACCCCCCTCCCCACCCCCCCTGCAAGGCCGAGCCTGGAACGAGCAGGAGCAGGCGGCGACGCGGCGTGCCGCGGCGCCGCATGCGCCGCATGCCAGGCTTGTCCATCACACCCGTGCGCCTCCCTGTCTATCTTAAAGGTGTGGCTCTGGGGTTGCGTGCATCCTATTATTGGAAAAACAGAATGTTCGCACTGCGCGTGTCAACCAAGCGCACTGCGTGCGTTAGCATGAGGCCGAGCAGCGGGTGGGGAGGGACGGTCGTGACCCCCCTCCCCACCCCCCTGCGAGGCCGAGCCTGGAACGAGTCGGAGCAGGCGATGACGCGGCGTGCCACGACGCTGCATGCGCAGGCGAGTCCATCACACCCGTGCGCCTCCCTGTCAATCTTTGGGGTGTGGCTCTAGGTTGCGTGCGTCCTATTGTTGGAAAAACAGAATGTCCGCACTGCGCCTGTCAACCAAGCGCACTGCGTGCGTTAGCTGCGAGGCCGAGCCTGGAACGAGCCGGAGCAGGCGGCGACGCGGCGTGCCGCGGCGCCGCATGCGCAGGCGAGTCCGTCACACCCGTGCGCCTCCCTGTCTATCTTAGGGGTGTGGCTCTGGGGTTGCGTGCGTCCTATTGTTGGAAAAACAGAATGTCCGCACTGCGCCTATCAACCAAGCGCACTGCGTGCGTTAGCACGAGGCTGAGCAGGGGGAGGCCGAGCCTGGAACGAGTCGGAGCAGGCGGCGAAGCGGCGTGCTGCGGCGCCGCATGCTCAGGCGAGTCCGTCACACCCGTGCGCCTCCCTGTCGATCTTAGGGGTTTGGCTCTGGGGTTGCGTGCGTCCTATTGTTGGAAAAAGGAATGTTAGCACTGTGCCTGTCAACCAAGCGCACTGCGTGCGTTAGCGCGAGGCCGAGCAGGGGGTGGGGAGGGGGGTCCCTCGAGGCCGAGCCTGGAATGAGCCGGAGCAGGTGGCGACGCGGCGTGCTGCGCCGCCGCATGCGCAGGCGAGTCCGTCACACCTGTGCGCCTCCCTGTCTATCTTAGGGGTGTGGCTCTGGGGTTGCATGCGTCCTATTGTTGGAAAAACAGAATATCCGCACTGCGCATGTCAACCAAGCGCACTGCGTGCGTTACCGCGAGGCCGAGCAGGGGGTGGGAAGGGGGGGTCGTGACCCCCTCCCCACGCCCCTGCAAGGCCGAGCCTGGAATGAGCCGGAGCAGCTGGCGACGCGGCGTGCTACGCCGCCGCATGCGCAGGCGAGTCCGTCACACCCGTGCGCCTCCCTGTCTATCTTATGGGTGTGGCTCTGGGGTTGCGTGCGTCCTATTGTTGGAAAAACAGAATATCCGCACTGCGCATGTCAACCAAGCGCACTGCGTGCGTTAGCGCGAGGCCGAGCAGGGGGTGGGAAGGGGGGGTCGTGACCCCCTCCCCACCCCCCTGCAAGGCCGAGCCTGGAACGAGCCGGAGCAGGCGGCGACGCGGCGTGCCGCGGCGCCGCATGCGCAGGCGAGTCCGTCACACCTGTGCGCCTCCATGTCTATCTGAGGGGTGTGGCTCTGGGGTTGCGTGTGTCCTATTGTTGGAAAAATAGAATGTCCGCTCTACGCCTATCAACCAAGCGCACTGCATGTGTTAGCGCGAGGCCGAGCAGGGGTTGTAGAGGGCGGTCGTGACCCCCTCCCCACCTCCTAAGAGGACGAGCCTGGAACGAACTGGAGTAGGCGGCGACGCGGCGTGCCGCGGCGCCGCATGCGCAGGCGAGTCCGTCACACCCGTGCGCCTCACTATCTATCTTAGGGGTGTGGCTCTGGGGTTGCGTGCGTCCTATTGTTGGAAAAACAAAATGTCCGCACTACGCCTGTCAACCAAGCGCACTGCGTGCGTTAGCGCGAGGCCGAGCAGGGGTTGGGGAGGGGGGTTCGTGACCCCCCTCCCCACCCCCTTGCGAGGCCGAGTCTGCAACGAGCCGGAGCAGGGGACGACGTGGCATGCTGCGGTGCCGCATGCGCAGGCGAGTCCGTCACACCCGTGCGCCCCCTGTCTATCTTAGGGGTGTGGCTCTGGGGTTGCGTGCGTCCTGTTGTTGGAAAAACAGAATGTCCGCACTGCGCCTGTCAACCATGCGCACTGCGTGCGTTAGAGCGAGGCCGAACAGGGGGTGGGGAGGGGGGGTCGTGACCCCCATCCCCACCGCCCTGCGAGGCCGAGCCTGGAACAAGCCGGAGCAGGCGGCGACGCGGCGTGCCACGGCACCGCATGCGCAGGCGAGTCCATCACACCCATGCGCCTCCCTGTCAATCTTAGGGGTGTGGCTCTGGGTCGCGTGCGTCCTATTGTTGGAAAAACAGAATGTCCGCACTGCGCCTGTCAACCAAGCGCACTGCATGCATTAGCGCGAGGCCGAGCAGGGGGTGGGGAGGGGGGGGTCCCTCGAGGCCGAGCCTGGAATGAGCCAAAGCAGGCGGCGAAGCGGCGTGCTGTGCCGCCGCATGCGCAGGCAAGCCCATCACACCCGTGCGCCTCCCTGTCTATCTTAGTGGTGTGGCTCTGGGGTTGCGTGCGTCCTATTGTTGGAAAAACAGAATGTCCGCACTGCGCCTGTCAACCAAGCGCACTGCGTGCGTTAGCGCGAGGCCGAGCAGGGGGTGGGGACGGTGGGTTGTGATCCCCCTCCCCACCCCCCTGCAAGGCCGAGCCTGGAACGAGCCGGAGCAGGCGGCGACGCGGTGTGCCGCGGCGCCGCATGCGCAGGCGAGTCTGTCACACCCGTGCGCCTCCCTTTCTATCTTAAGGGTGTGGCTCTGGGCTTGCGTGCGTCCTATTATTGGAAAAACAGAATGTCCGCACTGCGCCTGTCAACCAAGCGCACTGCGTGCGTTAGCATGAGGCCGAGCAGCGGGTGGGGAGGGGTGTCGTGACCCCCCTCCCCACCCCCCTGCGAGGCCGAGCCTGGAACGAGTCGGAGCAGGCGGCGACGCGGCGTGCCACAGCGCCGCATGCGCAGGCGAGTCCATCACACCCGTGCGCCTCCCTGTCAATCTTTGGGGTGTGGCTCTGGGTTGCGTGCGACCTATTGTTGGAAAAACAGAATGTCCGCACTGCGCCTGTCAACCAAGCGTACTGCGTGCGTTAGCTGCGAGGCCAAGCCTGGAACGAGCCGGAGCAGGCGGCGACGTGGCGTGCCGCGGCGCCGCATGCGCAGGCGAGTCCGTCACACCCGTGCGCCTCCTTGTCTATCTTAGGGGTGTGGCTCTGGGGTTGCGTGCGTCCTATGGTTGGAAAAACAGAATGTCCGCACTGCGCCTATCAACCAACGCACTGCGTGCGTTAGCACGAGGCCGAGCAGGGGGGAGGCCGAGCCTGGTACGAGTCGGAGCAGGCGGCGAAGCGGCATGCTGCGGCGCCGCATGCGCAGGCGAGTCCGTCACACCCGTGCGCCTCCCTGTCTATCTTAGGGTTTGGCTCTGGGTTTGCATGCGTCCTATTGTTGGAAAAACGGAATGTCCGGACTGCGCCTGTCAACCAAGTGCACTGCATGCGTTAGCACGAGGCCGAGCAGGGGGTGGGGAGGGGGGTCCCTCAAGGCCGAGCCTGGAATGAGCCGGAGCAGGTGGCAACGCGGCGTGCTGCGCCGCCGCATGCGCAGGCGAGTCCGTCACACCCGTGCGCCTCCCTGTCTATCTTAGTGGTGTGGCTCTGGGGTTGCATGCGTCCTATTGTTGGAAAAACAGACTGTCCGCACTGCGCCTGTCAACCAAGCGCACTGCGTGCGTTAGCACGAGGCCGAGCCTGGAACGAGCCGGAGCAGGCGGCAACGCGGCGTGCCGGGGCGCCGCATGTGCAGGCGAGTCCGTCACACCCATGCGCCTCCCTGTCTATCTTAGGGGTGTGGCTCTGGGGTTGCGTGCGTCCTATTATTGGAAAACAGAATGTCCGCACTGCGCCTGTCAACCAAGCGCACTGCGTGCGTTAGCCCGAGGCCGAGCAGGGGGTGGGGAGGGGGAGTCGTGACCCCCTCCCCACCCCCTGCGAGGCCGAGCCTGGAATGAGCCGGAGCAGGCGGTGACTCGGCGTGCCGCGGCGCCGCATGCGCAGGCGAGTCCGTCACACCCGTGCGCCTCCCTGTCTATCTTAGGGGTGTGGCTCTGGGGTTGCGTGTGTCCTATTGTTGGAAAAATAGAATGTCTGCACTGTGCCTGTCAACCAAGCGCACTGCGTGCGTTAGCTCGAGGCCGAGCAGGGGGTGGGGAGGGGGGTCCCCCCCTTTGAGGCCGAGCCTGGAACGAGCCGGAGCAGGCGGCGACGCGCCATGCCACGGCGCCGCATGCGCAGGCGAGTCCGTCAAGGTTTTGTACTGCTTAGCAAGATAACTTTGTACTTCATTTTTCAGGGTTCTGTACGGGTGTGCACTACGTTGTTGCCTCTATGTGCACTGCATTCGTCATAGTCTTGTGCTGGTTATGGGACTTTAGCATGTACCGCACTTCATGCGCACATATAGTGAACTTCCTTGGAAGACTTTGGAGAAGTGCACACATTTTGGAGAGACCTATTATGGGACTGGCTGGGGCCTGGTTGTAACTGGGTTGTTAATTTTTTTCCTTATCTGAAGCATTTTTTTCTTTTGGAGTATATATTTTTCGTTGTAGTACAAATGATGTCATTTGTACTACTTGCACTAACGTTGAGTACTGCATTGTGCGTACCAAGTTTGTATTTTGTGCACTAAGCGAAAGTTGCTACAGCCCCTTCGTTCTACATTTGTGCACGTACTGCACTTCATATTTACACTCTGTGAATTGCCTTATATTTGTTATGTGAACTGTATTTACTTTACTTTTATAAATATTATTATTAATGTTCTTTTTCTATAATTACTTTTGTGGATACTTTGTTCAGTGAAAGCAATTGATCAGAAACAAACTGTGATACATAAGCAAACAATAGAAATAAAATTTAATGACAATTCTAAAACGACATTGTTTTTAGAAAAGAAATGTTCGATGTGAAGCAATGGACATATTCAAAAGCTTGCATACATGAAACAAAGAACAACACAACGACTAATGTAAAGTGAAACTAAAACATAGCCCTGAATTATTTCTAGTTGCTGCATTGGATTACAGCCTTGTTCTTCTTCTGCTTTGCTTCTTTGTCTCTTTTTGCCCTGTCTAGTCCCATGATGACATCGTAGATGATTCTCCATGACTCATATGTTGCGAATGCATCTATTGCTGCAAACTTGATAAGCTTTTCTGGCAGTGGGCAGAATCCCCACAGAGTATGGTCCTCCTTGCGGTTAATTTTTTCTTCATGTCATGGTAGTGAATGTCTATCATCCTGCCGGCAACATCAGCCAAAGAGTCAAACTTCTTTTCATTGTATGGGTCTCTCCATTCCACCTGAATATCAATGTAGTTTTCAGAGTTGATCTCCAAACCAGATAGCTTCAGCTTAATTTTGTCTCCTTCAATGGAGAATCCGGCCAAGGTGTACTCACCCTTCATGAGGAATTTGTCTAGTTCCATTGGCTTGCAAGATGTTTCTATAGAGTGAATATAGTTTATTTTCTTAGAAGTACCAATGTTTTTGTTTTTTCTAAAACTGAACTACAATATGAGTATCTGAATCTGTTGCGTTGAGTAGTTGCTAATACTTTGTTCATCATAACTAGTAAATCTGATAATATATTGCATAAACAATGCATGTTTTGTGCATGATTGTATTTTTTGAACTGGATTTCATACATGTTTTGTATAGTAATGTTGCAGTTTTCTATTGTTTAGTCAAATATTTTGTATTTGGTAAAACAATATAAAATTGCGTGTATTGCTAGATCATATAATTCAAGAATCGAGCACATGAGTGACATACATGGAGCCAGATGAAAACTATCAATGAATTCAGATGCCATGGTTTTCAAAAATGAAAACCAAAGTTTAAATAGTGGCGATTGCAGTGAAGAAAATTTAAAATCAATATTGACAATCAATAGTACAGATTGATAGTAATATTTTGACCTGTCTTTAGTAGAGAGAAGCGAGCGCCGTGTATAAGCGCTCAAATAAGTAACCAGAGGAGTTCGATACAGCTGCCTCATCAGCACTTATAAATAGGTCGCCACTATTTATAGCAGAACTCCTCCACTAAAGACAGGTCAGAATATAACTATCAATAGTAATCTGTAAATAGTGGCGACCTATTTATAAGTGCTGATGAGGCAGCTGTATCGAACTCCTTTGGTTACTTATTTGAGCGCTTATACACGGCGCTCGCTTCTCTCTACTCTCTGACCTGTGGGCCCATGTGCGCCCGGCCCTACGCATCGTGACTCGGAACGACTCGTCTGCTATTGGCGCAGACCTACTACGAGACTGGCTGGGGCCGGCTGCACCTGGGTGGTCAATTTTTTTTTCAATTTTTGTGTTTTTTCAATGTAAGGGCACGCACTACTTAGGAAACCTTCCTTGCACTCCATTGATCAGTGTTCTATACTGCATGTGCAAGCATTCCGTACTACATGTACATTTCTCATTTTTTTTCCATGTTTTTTCTCTTTTGTAATCTTTTTCTTCCAGTGTAGGGGAGTGCACTGCTTAGTAAACATACATGTACTTCATTTGATTATGTTCATGTACTGCATGTTCATATATTTCAGCACTACATTTTTTTCAATCTAGAGGCGTGCACTGCTTTCTAAACCATGCGTGGATTGCACTGATCATCGTTCTATACTGCATGTGCACACAATTCTCGTTTTTTGTTTTCGTGTTTTTGCTCTTACGTTATTTTTTTTATAATGTGGGGGAGTGCACTGCTTTAGTAAATCATTCTTGTACTGCATTGATTTCGTTTGTGTGCTGCACGTTCATATTTTTCGGCACTACATATGCAGATTGCATTTTCCTTTTTGTGTTTTTCTCTTATCTCTTTGTTTTTCCAAATTTAGGGGCATGCACTGCTTTGTTGGGTATGTGTAAACCTCATTTTGACAAAGTCTGTACCACATTTGGTACACAACTTGCACTGCATGCATCCTATTTGCACACTGCTCGAATCTAATGATACATGAGCAAACAACAGAAAACAAATTGTCACATGCATTCTGTACGACAAGTTCATCATGAGCAAACTAATTTCAACAGAAAGCAATCTAACATAATCAAAGTTCACATCATTACAAGCGATTCTGCATGGCAAGCAAACTAAGTTCAGCAAAAGCAAATGATCACAAGCAAACTAACGATACATAAGCAAACAACATAAAGTAGATTTGATGATAATTCTAAAATGATGGTGGCATTGGTGGCTCTTTGGCCGGCACCATCTTCTTCTTCACCAGTCAGCGTCTCCCCATCCCCCCAGCTGGTCCTAGCGCGCTTCTTGGGGGGCTCCTCTTTCTCCAGCTTTGCATGGAGAAGCCCATCCTGGGTGAGGGTGATGCAGTTCCATATCTCGTACGCTGCGTAGGCGTCCTTTGTCGCGTACTCGATGTGCCTCATGGACAGAGGCAGGGTGGCCCAGCACTTGTGCTCGTCGTCGGTGATCTTCTTCTTCATGTTGTTGTAGTAGTCGTCGATGAGCATGCCGGAGACGTCTGCAAGGGAGTCCAAGTCCATGGTTTCCTCGGGCACCCTCCACTCCTTCTGGATGTCGACGAAGTTGGCGACCTCCAGATTGACGTGATCCAGCCTTTTTTTGTCGCTGTTGATGGAGAAGCCTGCAAAGGTGTACCTGGGGTCGGCAAGGAAGTTGTCGAAGACGGTGCACCTTTCAACGGCGCTCAGTTGGAAGAGCAGCACTGGGTGTTTCTTGCCGATGGAGAGTTGGCAGAGGGCGGGTTTCTGCATCGCTTCAGGCTCGTTGTTGTACTCGAGATCAATGCCGACGATCTTGTGGCGCTGGAGGCTGAGGTGGCGCTCGTACTGCTCGAGGGTGATCGCCACTTGCTTCTTGTCGTTGGTGTGGATGAAATGCAACTTGGTGTTGCCGTGGGCCTCCACGTCCTTGTACTCGTTGGCGAACGCCATCGCCGGTAGTGGGGCTTGGTGTTTTTGCATGGAGATGGATGTGACGGAGCGATTTGGTGGCAGCGCGATGGGTACTTATGTTGTTTGTGGATGAGATGGCCTATGGCAGGGGTCTGAATTTAAGGGGAGGCGCGGTGTGGGATGGCCGCAGCGGATGAACTGCACGATCTCGGCGACGATGCAGTTTGTGCAGATCGTGGGTTGGTGTTGCGTCTGTGATCGTGGGCTTGTGACGATGGAACCGCTCCGATTGGGTGGTTGTATGAGAACGTGTTTTTTTATCAGTAGATTTTTTTAACCACCACTTTTTATGTGCGAACGGGCTTTTTTATGACGTTTAAATGTATTCTGCGTGACAACAAAACTGCATTGGTTGTAGTACCGCACTGCATCGTGTGCAACAGAGAACTGCATGTTGTCTACAGGTGCATAGTTCATAGTATTTTTTGCGTGTCCTTGCTGCAGCCCTTGAATAAAGTATAATGTATTCCACATTTTTACGAGTTTTTCACTGTGTTCTATACCGTGTTTTTATTCATGTAGGTAATCCGGAACTGGATTTGCTAAAACGTACTGCTTCGTGAACCTAAATGGACTGCATCTTTGTAGTGCTGCGTACTGCATCAATTTTTTGCCTGTACTTGCTGCAGTCCCTGTACGGGAGGGGTAGGGGGGGTTGGGGGTCCATTTATTTTTTGAAGTTATTGTTTTTTCTTAATGGGCCTTATTGGGCTGTGTTCGGGGAGTGAAGACGCATTTGGGCCCAAGTCGGCCTGATAGCACGGCCGTTTCCCTGTGCATTGTGTGCGACCTAATGTTTAGTCCCACCTTGCCCGCGGAAGGCGCGCCCGACCTGTTTATAAGCGCTGACGCGGCAGCTGTATCGAACTCCTTTGGTTACTTATTTGAGCGCTTATACACGGCGCTAGATGCTATATGCTCTCTGACCTGTGGGCCCAAGTGCGCTCGGCCCCACGCATCATGGCTCAGAACGACTCGCCTGTTGTGGGCGCAGACCTACTACGAGACTGGCTGGGGCCGGTTGCACTTGGGTGGTCAATTTTTTTCCTATTTTTGTTTTTTTCAATGTAAGGGCGCACACTGCTTAGCAAATCATGCGTGCACTGCATTTATCAGTGTTCTGGACTGCATGTGCACGCATTCCGTATTGCACATGTTTTTCCGCTACATTTTTGTGCACTGCATTGGTAAGGGTGTGCACTTCTTCGTTGCCTCTATGCACTGCTTTCTTCATGGTCTTGTGCTTCAGGTGTACACATTTTTTCACTGCGTGGATGCTTCTTTTGTGCTAAAGTTGTGACTGGTTATGCCAACGCTGCCTACTGCATGGCTTACAGATAAGGACTGCATTAGGTGCACTAATTCTGCTTTTGTGCACTGCGCAAAAGTGCTTTTCTTTGTGCTTCATTTTGAGCATGTACTGAACTTCATGCAAACGTATAGTGAACTTCCCGTTAAGACTTTGATGAACTGCACACATAAAATGGTCTGTGGATTATAATTTTTCAGAGAGATATTATTTAATGATCTGCAGTTAGTTCGTGGGAATTTCTACAATCAAAGTCTTTGTAGAACTTCCTGGTATGACTATTTTGTTTTGGTAACACAAACCTTTATTGATTGTCCTTCATTCTTGGTAACGTAATTTTCATTAACTCCTCTTTAATTTTCAGTTTTGACCTTTTTGCATTCCTCTCCTATAAATGTAGGCCAACTTCTACCATTCCTTTGCAGTTCATTTCTCCTTTAGCCGCAACTTCTCTCCTTTCTCTAGCCTCTCTTTATTTTTTACCTTTTATAGGTTTTTGTTGGGATGGCTCCAGGCCCCTGCGTGAATCTCTCCTGCTGCGGGCATGGTTGTGGTGTGCCGATGCACTGCGATTGCTCAGCTTGCTCGCACGCACGTCGTGCTCGTCGTGGGGGGAAGGTATTGTGCCGAGCTGGGCGAGCTGAGCAGCTTGCATATGGCACAGTATTCACAGAAGGATTGGATATGGGCCACATCAATGTTTCTGCATTCCATTCTGCCCTACTTCGCCATGGTCTTGGCCGCACAAGTCCTTTTGTCCATCAGCTTATGCCAACAGATGTTGAGACTCACTACAAGATGGTAATTTTCGCTTTGATCTGATTTTTGCTTTGTGTTTTTTTGTATAATTCCATACTAGTCTGATCTTCTAGTTTTTTAGGAATGTACTTATTTTGTTTTATTGAAGTGTACTGCACTTTGTACTTATATTTTGTTTTTATTTCTTTGCTTGTGTGCATAGAGCTCGTGTTTTATTTTGCATGGTTATAATATGTGAACTGCTTAGATACTAGATGAAAAGTAATAGTTTCCACAATTTTCCCCGCTAGTATGTTTTGTACTACATGCAGGTAGTCTCAGGATCTTCATAATAGTTGTAACCGTACTTCTTGTTTGCAAGTTGCGCACTGCACATTAGATTGCGTTTAATTTGTACTGATTTTTTGCAGAAAATTCCGCAATGAGCTGTTAGGTATCTCTGGCTCAAGAAGAAGGGAATTCTCCAAGTTGTTCTTGGTAATGGACACCTTCAACCAGCCAAGTACCGTGTAGGTGCTGACGGGAGGCTGTGTCTGCAGAAAGGGTGGAAGGACTTTGTGATTGATAGTGGCCTGAAGTCTGAGCAAGTTGTTGTCCTGAACTTCTTTGAACTCGAGGATCGTACGGTTAGAATCACGTTTGACATGATTGGTTAAGGTTATGAGGTTGATTTGTAATAATTACTTTTGCGTGTCGAACGCTTCATCTTTTTGATAAGCACTTTTGTGATCTGAACCGCTTCAATTATTATTTCCGAACTTCGTGCTTCCAGTGAGCTAACTGCATTCTTTACATCGTTTTTGGATTAATATGTGTCAAAGTTTTACTCTAGACTGCTATATATATGGTATACTCTATACACCATTTCTCTTTAAATGGTTTAGTTGAATAACTCATAGTCAGTGGGAAATTTGTGTTTACACAAAATTTAAACTGATACATAAGTCATGTAGATAAGCAAACTGCTATGCATATGGTTAATTTATTGAAGTTCATCTATTTGGTCGTTAACCTGCTGCTTCTCCGCGGCGACTGGAGCGTGTCTAATGTTGCACTTTCTTTTGATTTCTATGGCGGTGTTGCTGGTTCTTGTTTCTGCACCGCTGTGTTTGTAGTCCCTCGCGTGCTTGTTGATGGCAGCTCTCGTTTTCCAGTGCTGTGGACTGCATCCTTCCTTGCTCCCCGCGTGCTTGTTGATGGCTGCTTTCGTTTTTCGATGATGTGAACTGCATCCTTCCTTGCTCCCCGCGTGCTGGTTGATGGCTGCTTTCCTTTTCAGGTGATGTGAACTGCATCCTTCCTTGCTCCGCGCGTGTTGGTTGATGGCTGCTTTCCTTTTCTGGTGATGTGAACTGCATCCTTCCTTGCTCCCCGCATGCTGGTTGATGGCTGCTTTCCTTTTCCGGTGATGTGAACTGCATCGTTTCATGCTCCTACCTTCTTTTTTGAAAGTGATGTCGTTCTTAGTTGTTTCTGTACAACAGCATTCCCTTGTGGTGGTCTTGTTTGCATTGTTTCTTCATGTTCTTCATCCTCTTCAGTCTCTTCTTCCTCCTATTCTTGCTCTTCCTCATCTTCATCATCTGTTTCTTCATAAGCCATTGCTTCTTCAATTTCTTCATGTTCTTCGTCCTCTTCACTCTCTTCTTCCTCGTCATCTTCATCTGCTTCTTCATAAGCCATTTGTTCTTCAGTTGTGTCACGATCTTCTTCTTTGATTTCTTCTTCTTTGTCTTCCTCATTTTTTGATCTTGTTCTTTTGGGGCAGGTTCTTGAATTGTGTCTCTTCCTCTTTTTGCAGATGCCACAATGTCTCGGTTTTGTCCATTTCTTAGTGTTGTGAGTGGAATTTCTGTTTGGTTGTGCATCGCCATGTCCTCGATTTTCTTGTTCATGTCTTTCTGTACATGTCCTGGAATTGTGGCCGCTGATTTCATTACATGTCTTGCACCTGTTTATTCCCAGTGGGTGACCATCACTGTCCAGCTCAGGCTGTGGCTTACTGTTTTTGAAATCATTTTTCTCCTTGCATGCAACCTTTTTCTGGGTTGCGTCACCCCCTTTCTTCCTTCCTCTTGTGTTTGAAACAGGAGGTGGAAGAATTGTTTCTTTTTTGATAACACCAGTTCCGCTGTGTTCGGTATTTTCTACTTGCTCGGCATTATTGTCATGCTGGGATTTCTCTACTTGCTTTAGTTTTGCTGCTTCTTCTTATTCTTCTTCGTTGAGCACATCAACTTCCTCGATCAGTGCCCTCATACCAGACAACGCTCTGTGGCACCCAGCGTTGGACCTTATCGCTCTGTTTGCAAGGTCCATTGCTGTTTCTATCAACAATTTTCTAGGGCAAAAAAGCGAGGTTCCATTTGGTGCTGTTTGTTCATAGTCTCGTCTGTCAAACGTTGCATCTGATCTTGCATTATGGGTGTATCTTTTCATGATGTACACCTCAGGAATCTTGAGTACTCTCAAATGAGAAAGCATGCATAACACATAGATGCAAAAGAGCCCTGCAGACAACACACGATCACTTTTGTTTTGTAAGTGAACTGTATGAAATTAATAAACACATATTTTTTCCCTTATTTGTTCAGTTTAAAGAAGTGAACTTCATTTGGTTTTGTGAATTAGTCATGCATGTAGATTTTTTTGTGATAGGAGTGTCACCTGTGTGTGTCCAGAGTTTGCATTCACATTCGTAGACACCTTTCTGTTCATCGGCGACCACTTGGAAATTATGCCTTGCCCAGTCAAATGCATCCGATCTATTTTAGTGGTGTACGAGATACTTTGTCAGGTTGTCAGTGCACCGTTCTGCTCTGAATGCAGTGCTACGGTAGAGTGTTTCTTTGAAATCTGCAAACACTGCCCTTGTATACACTTTTGATAATTGAACTACGAACCCAAACTAGGTTGTTGTCTTTACCTCTGACTGCATGATCAGAAATGCACTGTTACGAACAAGATAAATGAAAAATTGTTTGATTTTGTAGTTATATTTTTTAGCAGTTTTTGAGTGACATTTTATTGACCTCATTTTCTACTGTCTCTGCATGCTCAACGGCCTTCCTGGCCTAAATGCCCTTGTCCACCTGATGAGCAAACAGATGGAGATCATGCTTCTCTTTGATAAAGTTTTTCTTCAGTATGCGGTTCATGCTCTCGCTTCTCTGTGTGGAAGTCATCCGAGCACAGAAAATTTCCTTGTAGTAAGCCGAGATCCACTCGTGCCTGTCTTCCCACAGAGAATTCATCACTTCATCGTCTTGCAAGTTGTATCTCTGAATGAGGTCCTTCCATGCTCGTTCAAATTCTGACGACATTAGTGGGTGGTTCAGCACCGCATTGAGGTCATCCTTAAGTTTCTCGTGCGCCTTATACAGTAAGGCGAGGTGGTCTTTGTGCTTCTTCATGATATGCCACCGACACAACTTATGGAGAGTATGTGGGAGGATAGTTTTTAATGCTGCCTTCATCGAAGAACATTGGTCTGAAAAGACACAAATAGTGTTTTTTATTAAGTTGTTTGTGTGTGTAAGATAGATGGAAGAAATATAAATGCACCAAACAAATGTAAGTATGCAGGTGTTTGTTTCTTTTTGTACCTGTGAGCATGCAGATGGGATGCTTGTTGTTCATACACCTCAGAAATGTTTTGAAAACCCACTCGAATGACGGTATTGTTTCATCTCGCACGAGTGCAACAGCAAATATGGTGCTCTGTAGATGACGGTTCACTCCCGCGAAGACTCCCGGTGGCATGTGGAATTTGTTAGTTTTACACGTCGTGTCAAATGTAACGCAGTCTCCAAAATCTTCAAACGATCCTTTGCAACTTGCGTTGGCCCAAAACACCTTTCTTACACGGTTATCTGCATCAACATCATAATCATAGAAAAACTTTGGGTTTATCTTCTGCATATTCTTGAAGAAATCCAGAAGTTTCTTGACGTCATCTTGGGAATCTTCTCTGGCAAATTTTGTTTCCTACATTTTCAAACGCAATGCAAACGCATCTCATCAAACAGGAAATAATTACCGACAGGATGCTCAAGCGATATGTTTTGTGATGTGCTTACTTGTTTACCTAGTCGCGGCTAGTATGTCCCATGTACTGCAGACCACCAGACATACGCTGCAGCATTGACATCATCTGAGCATGTGTGTGGTTGTCTAGTTGCATGTATTTCACTAACTGGTCTATCAAAGGATCGTCTTTTTTCTGCAATCGCTTGTGCAAAAGCATGCCGGGGCTTTCCACCATCTTGTGATTGTGGTTGAGTTCAACCATTTCTATCACAAATTTGCCGTCCTTCCTCTTTTTGACTCTAATCTTTGCCTTGCAGTCAATCCTTTTTGATGTCTTCTGATATTTCCTTTGATAATCTGACACAGTCTGCTTGTGCGTCCCTTCTCTTGAGTAGACAATGTAGGTATTTGTCTTGTGTTGTGCCCTCTGGCGTATGCCAAACCCTGCACATCTTGCATAATTGTTGTAAAAGTCCCATGCCTTGTCGTATGTGGTGAACTTCATTCCAGCGGCAGGTATGAGGTTCAACGGCATGTTTTTATCCTGCATTAAGCGCAATGCTCTATGAGATAATTTGTTTTGTTCTGTTTTTTAAATACGAGGAGTGCATACGAGTTTAAAAAAGCATTTGCAGTGTTCCTAAGTTTTCAGAAGAATACAATGTATTAGATGCTAGGTCAAACCTCACAATAAATATCAGTGTGCACTACAATGTTATCTGAATGGACTGCAACTATTATTATTATTTTTTCAGAACATAAACTTACATGTGTGTAGAGTCGTTCACCCGATGGTGTTTGCAGCTCGCCGGGTTGTATTGGACATGGCGGGGTTATAGCAGATCTGTGTAGTTGAGGATCTCGCAGCGGCAATAGTGAGGAGGATTTGTACCTGCTGTTGACTTTTGACCGAGGCACCGTTGGTGGTCGGTTTGTCGAAGTTGATGCAACAGCTCTGCTTGGAGCTCTGTTTTTCGGTGCAGCAGGTGGACGCTGAGCTCTGTTTTGGGGTGCAGCAGGTGGACGTGGTGGTAATCCAGTGTTGTGACAATGTCTCAGTGGATTGGTTTGAAAATTTTGGAGCAGTGGCACATCATCATGGTCATAATCATATTCATCATCTGTTGCAACATCGTGTTCAACTACATCATCATTGTCTGTTCGGACATGCTGTCCAAACGTAGTGAACTCGTGCTTATACTCTGGGTTGAGAACTGTTATTGGCTCATCTTCATCGTCGTCATCTTCACCCTCCTGTCGGTGAGTGCCCTCCCAGATGAAGGTGACATCGTTGTCATCCTCAACTACGTCTTATCCTTGGAAAAAATCATGTTCTGGAGAGTAGCGCAACCTGTTTGTTGTCATGAAGAATCCTCGAGGAATCTCGGGGGTAACCCAGCCAGTATCTCTTTCAGAAGAAGCTTTACTCTTCTGAAAGTTGTTGTTCCCTGGGTTGTCAATTATGCGCGGCATTTTGTATCTGCTGAACGTCATTTACTGCACACAAATTGACCGAGCTGCATTGTTAGGCAAAATGAACTGAATCATGCGAACTGCAATGTGTTACAAACGGTACTGCGAAACTAATGCATGCTAACTGCATCACCCTGCAATGTGAACTGAAGTAACCGCACTGCATCGTTGTCCGTAATGAACCTACACAAGCGTATTGCATAACCGAGCAAGTTCACTACATTTTCCCCCACAACGAACCAAAGCAACCGCACTGCATCGTTTTTGTAGGCGTACTGGACTGCATGTGCTGCTTTGTCTAGAATAACTAAACTGATATGGTTGAGGAAGTGTACTGCTTACCTCATGTTGCAGTGATTTCTTGCGTTTGCAGGAGGAAGTTCTCTTCTCGTCCGTTTGCACAACTTTCTCGTTCGCCTGTGCAGTCCACTTGCCCTTCAGAAGTTCATGAGCGGTCTGGACGTTGCTCAAGGTGAACGGAGATGGAGGATTTGCTCTGAAGGTCGTTGCAGACTTAATCCAAGAAGCTGTCGTGGATGAAGGAACCTTGCGCACAGTCCTCCTTGCTCGAATTGGTTTGATGTCGATGCAGCACCAATCCACATCTGATGAAGCACAGCTAATTGCATGCCTGGAGGAGTTTGGCGGCGGCGCTACCGACCTGCTACCGTGGAAGCAGGCCGTGTTGGGGAACATAGCAGAATTTTAAAATTTTCTACGCTTCACCAAGATCAATCTATGGAGTCATCTAGCAACGAGGGAGAGGGGAGTGCATCTACATACCCTTGTAGATCGCGCGCGGAAGCGTTCAAGAGAACGGGGTTGATGGAGTCGTACTCGTCGTGATCCAAATCACCGATGACCTAGCACTGAACGGACGGCACCTCCACGTTCAACACACGTACGGTTGGGAAGACGTCTCCTCCAACTTGATCCAGCAAGGGGGAATGAGAGGTTGATTAAGATCCAGCAGCACGATGGCGTGGTGGTGGAAGCAACGGTGATCTCGGCAGGGCTTCGCCAAGCTCAGGGAGAGGGAGGAGTGTCACGGGAGGGAGAGGGAGGCGCCAGGGGCTAGGGTGCATCTGCCCTCCCTCCCCCCACTATATATAGGACCCCTAAGGGGGGGCGCCGGCCCTAGGAGATTGAATCTCCAAGGGGGGCGGTGGCCAAGGGGGGTGGAGTGCCCCCCAAGCCAAGTGGGGCGCCCCCACCCCTAGGGTTTCCAACCCTAGGCGCAGGGGAGGCCCTTGGGGGGCACCAGCCAACTAGGGGCTGGTTCCCCTCCCACTTCAGCCCATGGGGCCCTCCGGGATAGGTGGCCCCACCCAGTGGACCCCCGGGACCCTTCCGGTGGTCCCGGTACAATACCGATTACCCCCGAAACTTTCCCGATGGCCGAAACTTAACTTCCTATATATAAATCTTCACCTCCGGACCATTCCGAAACTCCGCGTGACGTCCAGGATCTCATCCGGCACTCCGAACAACTTTTGGGTTAACGTATACTAATA
Organism: Triticum urartu; assembly: GCF_003073215.2. Classification (NCBI taxonomy): domain Eukaryota; kingdom Viridiplantae; phylum Streptophyta; class Magnoliopsida; order Poales; family Poaceae; genus Triticum; species Triticum urartu. Next base: position 78,319,490 of record NC_053027.1, on the reverse strand, counting down.
TCTCAACAACCCTAGCGTCACCGAACCTTAAGTGTGTAGACCCTACGGGTTCGGGAGACACGCAGACATGACCGAGACGACTCTCCGGTCAATAACCAATAGCGGGATCTGGATACCCATGTTGGCTCCCACATGCTCCTCGATGATCTCATTGGATGAACCATGATATCGGGGATTCAATCAATCCCGTATACAATTCCCTTTGTCAATCGGTACGTTACTTGCCCGAGACTCGATCGTCGGTATCCCAATACCTCGTTCAATCTCATTACCGGCAAGTCACTTTACTCATACCGTAATGCATGATCCCATGATCAACCACTTGGTCACATTGAGCTCATTATGATGATGCATTACCAAGTGGGCCCAGAGATACCTCTCCGTCATACGGAGTGATAAATCCCAGTCTCGATTCATGCCAACCCAACAGACACTTTCGGAGATACCCGTAGTGTACCTTTATAGTCACCTAGTTACGTTGTGACGTTTGGAACACCCAAAGCACTCCTACGGTATCCGGGAGTTGCACAATCTCATGGTCTAAGGAAATGATACTTGACATTCGGAAAAGCTATAGCAAACGAAGTACACGATCTTTGAGCTATGCTTAGGATTGGGTCTTGTCCATCACATCATTCTCCTAATGATGTGATCCCGTTATCAATGACATCCAATGTCCATAGTCAGGAAACCATGACTATCTTTTGATCAACGAGCTAGTCAACTAGAGGCTCACTAGGGACGTGTTGTGGTCTATGTATTCACACATGTATTACGATTTCCGGATAACACAATTGTAGCATGAAAAATAGACAATTATCATGAACAAAGAAATATAATAATAACCATTTTATTTTTGCCTCTAGGGCATATTTCCAACAGTCTTCCACTTGCACTAGAGTCAATAGTCTAGTTACATTATGATGAATCGAACACCCATGCAGTTCTGGTGTTGATTATGTTTTTCTCTAGGGAGAGGTTTAGTCAACGGATCTGCCACATTTAGGTCCGTATGTACTTTACAAATATCTATGAACTCCTTCACCCAGATTGCCTCTTGTGCTGCCTCTGAGGCTGCCATGTACTCCGCTTCACATGTAGATCCCACCACAACGCTTTGCTTGCAACTGCACCAGCTTACAGCCCCACCATTCAAAATATACACGTATCCGGTTTGTGACTTAGAGTCATCCAGATCTGTGTCGAAGCTAGCATTGACGTAATCCTTTACGACGAGCTCTTCATCACCTCCATAAACGAGAAACATATCCTTAGTCCTCTTCAGGTACTTCAGGATATTCTTGACCGTTGTCCAGTGTACCATGCCGGGATTACTTTGGTACCTTCCTACCAAACTTACGGCAAGGTTTATATCAGGTTTGGTACACAGCATAGCATACATGATAGACCCTATGGCCGAGGCATAGGGGACGACACTCATCTTTTCTCTATCTTCTGCTGTGGTCGGGCATTGAGCCGTGCTCAATCTTGTACCTTGCAATACAGGCAAGAACCCCTTCTTTGACTGATCCATATTGAACTTCTTCAATATCTTGTCATGGTACGTACTCTGTGAAAGACCAATGAGGCGTCTCGATCTATCTCTATAGATCTTGATGCCTAATATGTAAGCAGCTTCTCCAAGATCCTTCATTGAAAAACACTTGTTCAAGTAGGCCTTTATGCTTTCCAAGAATTCTATATCATTTCCCATCAACAGTATGTCATCCACATACAATATGAGAAATGCTACAGAGCTCCCACTCACTTTCTTGTAAATGTAGGCTTCTCCATAAGTCTGCGTAAACCCAAACGCTTTGATCATCTCATCAAAACGAATGTTCCAACTCCGAGATGCTTGATCGAGCGTTGGAGCTTGCACTCCTTGTCAGGATTCTTAGGATTGACAAAACCTTCCGGCTGCATCATATACAATTCTTCCTTAAGGAAACCATTAAGGAATGTCGTTTTGACATCCATTTGCCATATCTCATAATCATAGAATGCGGCAATTGCTAACATGATTCGGACGGACTTTAGCTTCGCTACGGGTGAGAAAGTCTCATCGTAGTCAACCCCTTGAACTTGTCGATAACCCTTAGCGACAAGCCGAGCTTTATAGATGGTCACATTACCATCCGCGTCTGTCTTCTTCTTAAAGATCCATTTATTTTCTATGGCTCACCGATCATCGGGCAAGTCAGTCAAAGTCCATACTTCGTTTTCATACATGGATCCTATCTCGGATTTCATGGCTTCCAGCCATTTGTCGGAATCTGGGCCCGCCATCACTTCTTCATAGTTCGAAGGTTCACCGTTGTCTAACAACATGATTTCCAAGACAGGGTTGCTGTACCACTCTGGTGCGGAACGTGTCCTTGTGGACCTACGAAGTTCAGTAGCAACTTGATCTGAAGTTTCATGATCATCATCATTAACTTCCTCTCTAGTCGGTGCAGGCACCTCAGGAACAATTTCTTGAGCTGCGCCACTCTCCGGTTCAAGAGGTAATACTTCATCAAGTTCTACTTTCCTCCCACTTATTTCTTTCGAGAGAAACTCTTTCTCTAGAAAGGATCCATTCTTGGCAACAAAGATCTTGCCTTCGGATCTGAGGTAGAAGGTATACCCAATAGTTTCTTTAGGGTATCCTATGAAGACACATTTTTCTGACTTGGGTTCGAGCTTTTCAGGTTGAAGTTTCTTGACATAAGCATCGCATCCCCAAACTTTTAGAAACGACAGCTTAGGTTTCTTCCCAAACCATAATTCATACGGTGTCGTCTCAACGGATTTCTACGGAGCCATATTTAAAGTGAATGCGGCAGTCTCTAAAGCATAGCCCCAAAATGACAGCGGTAAATCGGTAAGAGACATCATAGATCGCACCATATCCAATAGAGTGTGATTACGACGTTCGAACACACCATTATGCTGAGGTGTTCCAGGCGGCGTGAGTTGTGAAACTATTCCACATTTCCTTAAGTGTGTGCCAAATTCATGACTCAAGTATTCTCCCCCATGATCTGATCGCAAGAACTTGATTTTTCTGTCACGTTGATTCTCAACCTCACTCTGAAATTCCTTGAACTTTTCAAAGGTCTCTGACTTGTGTTTCATTAAGTAGACATACCCATATCTACTCAAGTCATTAGTGAGGGTGAGAACATAACAATAGCCACCGCGAGCCTCAACACTCATTGGACCGCACACATCAGTATGTATGATTTCCAATAAGTTGGTTGCTCGCTCCATTGTTCCTGAGAACGGAGTCTTGGTCATTTTACCCATGAGGCATGGTTCGCACGTGTCAAATGATTCGTAATCAAGAGACTCCAAAAGCCCATCTGCATGGATTTTCTTCATGCGTTTGACACCTATGTGACCAAGGCGGCAGTGCCACAAGTATGTGGAAATATCATTATCAACCTTACATCTTTTGGTATTCACACTATGAATATGTGTAACATTACGCTCGTGATTCATTAAGAATAAACCATTCACCAGCGGAGCGTGACCATAAAACATATCTCTCATATAAATAGAACAACCATTATTCTCGGATTTAAATGAGTAGCCATCTCGAATTAAATGAGATCCTGATACAATGTTCATGCTCAAAGCTGGCACTAAATAACAATTATTGAGGTTTAAAACTAGTCCCGTAGGTAAATGTAGAGGCAGCGTGCCGACGGCGATCACATCGACCTTGGAACCATTCCCGACGCACATCGTCACCTCATCCTTCGCCAGTCTCTGCTTATTCCGCAGCTCCTGCTTTGAGTTACAAATGTGAGCAACCGCACCGGTATCAAATACCCAGGAGCTACTACGAGTACAAGTAAGGTACACATCAATTACATGTATATCACATATACCTTTAGCATTGCCGGCCTTCTTGTCCGTTAAGTATTTCGGGCAGTTCCGCTTCCAGTGACCACTTCCCTTGCAATAAAAACACTCAGTCTCGGGCTTGGGTCCATTCTTTGGCTTCTTCCCGGCAGCTTGCTTACCAGGCGCGACAACTCCCTTGCCGTCCTTCTTGAAGTTCTTTTTACCCTTGCCTTTCTTGAACTTAGTGGTTTTATTCACCATCAACACTTGATGTTCCTTTTTGATTTCCACCTCCGCTGATTTCAGCATTGAATATACCTCAGGAATGGTCTTTTCCATCCCCTGCATATTGAAGTTCATCACAAAGCTCTTGTAGCTCGGTGGAAGCGACTGAAGGATTCTGTCAATGACCGCGTCATCCGGGAGATTAACTCCTAGCTGAGTCAAGCGGTTATGCAAACCAGACATTTTGAGTATGTGCTCACTGACAGAACTATTTTCCTCCATCTTACAACTGAAGAACTTGTCGGAGACTTCATATCTCTCGACCCGGGCATGAGCTTGGAAAACCATTTTTAGCTCTTCGAACATCTCATATGCTCCGTGTCTCTCAAAACGCTTTTGGAGCCCCGGTTCTAAGCTGTAAAGCATGCCGCACTGAACGAGGGAGTAATCATCAGCACGTGACTGCCAAGCGTTCATAACGTCTTGGTTCTCTGGGATGGGTGCGTCACCTAGCGGTGCTTCTAGGACATAAACTTTCTTGGCAGCTATGAGGATGATCCTCAGGTTCCGGACCCAGTCCGTGTAGTTGCTGCCATCGTCTTTCAGCTTGGTTTTCTCTAGGAACGCGAGGGCAACATTAGCGTGGGCCATTTGATCTACAAGACATAGTGTAAATATTTTAGACTAAGTTCATGATAATTAAGTTCATCTAATCAAATTATTCAATGAACTCCCACTCAGATAGAAATCCCTCTAGTCATCTAAGTGAAACATGATCCGAGTCAACTAGGCCGTGTCCGATCATCACGTGAGACGGACTAGTCAACATCGGTGAACATCTTCATGTTGATCGTATCTTCTATATGACTCATGCTCGACCTTTTGGTCTTCCGTGTTCCGAGGCCATGTCTGTACATGCTAGGCTCGTCAAGTCAACCTAAGTGTATTGCGTGTGTAAAGCTGGCTTACACCCGTTGTATTCGAATGTTAGAATCTATCACACCCGATCATCATGTGGTGCTTCGAAACAACGAACCTTCGCAACGGTGCACGGTTAGGGGATACACTTTCTTGAAATTATTACGAGGGATCATCTTATTTAAGCTACAGTCGTTCTAAGCAAATAAGATGTAGAACATGATAAACATCACATGCAATCAAATAGTGACATGATATGGCCAATATCATTTGCTCCTTTTGATCTCCATCTTCGGGGCTTCATGATCATCGTTGTCACCGGCATGACACCATGATCTCCATCATCATGATCTCCACCATCGTGTCTTCTTGAAGTTGTCTCGTCATCTATTACTTCTACTACTATGGCTAACGCTTTAGCAATAAAGTAAAGTAATTACATGACGTTTATGTTGACATGCAGGTCATAAATAAATAAACACAACTCCTATGGCTCCTGCCGGTTGTCATACTCATCGACATACAAGTTGTGATTCCTATTACAAGAACATGATCAATCTCATACATCACATATATCATTCATCACATCCTTTTGGCCATATCACATCACACGGCACATGCTGCAAAAACAAGTTAGATGTCCTCTAATTGTTGTTGCAAGTTTTTACATGGCTGCTATAGGTTTATAGCAAGAACGTTTCTTACCTACGCCAAAACCACAACGTGATATGCCAATTTATATTTACCCTTCATAAGGACCCTTTTCATCGAATCCGATCTGACTAAAGTGGGAGAGACAGACACCCGCTAGCCACCTTATGCAACTAGTGCATGTCAGTCGGTGGAACCAGTCTCACGTAAGCGTACGTGTAAGGTCGGTCCGGGCCGCTTCATCCCACGATGCCGCCGAATCAAGATAAGACTAGTAACGGCAAGAAAATTGACAATATCCACGCCCACAACTGCTTTGTGTTCTACTCGTGCATAGAAACTACGCATAGACCTAGCTCATGATGCCACTGTTGGGGAACGTAGCAGAATTTTAAAATTTTCTACGCATCACCAAGATCAGTCTATGGAGTCATCTAGCAACGAGGGAGAGGGGAGTGCATCTACATACCCTTGTAGATCGCACGCGGAAGCGTTCAAGAGAACGGGTTTGATGGAGTCATACTCGTCGTGATCCAAATCATCGATGACCTAGCGCCGAACGGACGGCACCTCCGCGTTCAACACACGTACGGTTGGGAAGACGTCTCCTCCAACTTGATCCAGCAAGGGGGAAGGAGAGGTTGATGAAGATCCAGCAGCACGACGGCGTGGTGGTGGAAGCAACGGTGATCTCGGTAGGGCTTCGCCAAGCTCAGTGAGAGGGAGGAGTGTCACGGGAGGGAGAGGGAGGCGCCAGGGGCTAGGGTGCGGCTGCCCACCCTCCCCCCACTATATATAGGACCCCTAAGAGGGGCGCCGTCCCTAGGAGATTGAATCTCCAAGGGGGGACGGCGGCCAAGGGGGGTGGAGTGCCCCCCAAGCCAAGTGGGGTGCCCCCACCCCTAGGGTTTCCAACCCTAGGCGCAGGGGAGGCCCATGGGGGGCGCACCAGCCCACTAGGGTCTGGTTCCCCTCCCACTTCAGCCCATGGGGCCCTCCGGGATAGGTGGCCCCACCCGGTGGACCCCCGGGACCCTTCCGGTGGTCCCGGTACAATACCGATTACCCCTGAAACTTTCCCGATGGCCGAAACTTAACTTCCTATATATAAATCTTCACCTCCGGACCATTCCCAAACTCCTCGTGACGTCCGGGATCTCATCTAGGACTCCGAACAACTTTTGGGTTACCGTATACTAATATCTCAACAACCCTAGCGTCACCAAACCTTAAGTGTGTAGACCCTACGGGTTCAGGAGACACGCAGACATGACCGAGACGACTCTCTGGTCAATAACCAACAGCCGGATCTGGATACCCATGTTGGCTCCCACATGCTCCTCGATGATCTCATCGGATGAACCACGATATCGAGGATTCAATCAATCCCGTATACAATTCCCTCTGTCAATCGGTACGTTACTTGCCCGAGACTCGATCGTCGGTATCCCAATACCTCGTTCAATCTCGTTAGCGGCAAGTCACTTTACTCGTACCGTAATGCATGATCCCGTGATCAACCACTTGGTCACATTGAGCTCATTATGATGATGCATTACCGAGTGGGCCCAGAGATACTTCTCCGTCATACGGAGTGACAAATCCCAGTCTCGATTCGTACCAACCCAACAGACACTTTCGGAGATACCCGTAGTGTACCTTTATAGCCACCCAGTTATGTTGTGACGTTTGGCACACCCAAAGCACTCCTACGGTATCCGGGAGTTGCACAATCTCATGGTCTAAGGAAATGATACTTGACATTCGGAAAAGCTATAGCAAACGAACTACACGATCTTTGAGCTATGCTTAGGATTGGGTCTTGTCCATCACATCATTCTCCTAATGATGTGATCCCGTTATCAATGACATCCAATGTCCATAGTCAGGAAACCATGACTATCTTTTGATCAACGAGCTAGTCAACTAGAGGCTCACTAGGGACGTGTTGTGGTCTATGTATTCACACATGTATTACGATTTCCGGATAACACAATTATAGCATGAACAATAGACAATTATCATGAACAAAGAAATATAATAATAAACATTTTATTATTGCCTCTAGGGCATATTTCCAACAGGCCGATATGCTGGTGGGGGAGGCGTTGCTCGGTTGCTGCCGCAGAATAATGCCGAGCGGCGATGGGCGGCGGCGCTGCTTGGCCGCTGCCGCGGAAGAAGGCCTGGATGGGAGGGGCGGCGTCGCTGCTGGCCGCTGCCGTGGAAGAAGGCCGGGAGGGGAGGGGCGGTGGCGCTCCCAGGCCGCCGCCGCGGGAAAAAGCAGGGAGGGGAGGGGCGGCATCGCTGCCAGGCCGCCGCCGCGGAAGAAGGCCGGGAGGTGATGGACGGCGACGCTCCCAGGCCGCTGCCGCGGTAGAAGGCAGGGAGGGGAGGGGCGGCGACGCTCCCAGGCCACTGCCGCAGTAGAAGGTCGGGAGGGGAGGGGCGGCGGCGATCTGGTGGGAGGTGTTATCCAAATAAGGCTTTGGTGTTATTAGAATAAGGTCTTAAGGGGTGTTATTAGAATAGACCCACCCTATATATATGCACATGATGCTCAAATAATACATCAAATTATTTCACCAAATCACTCTCTCTCCCTTCTAATATGGTATAAGTCTAACCGACCCAACTCTAGCCATTGCATGTCGCTTCCGCCCCGCGCGCCGTCTCCGGGGCGGTCGCCCTCCATGACCGCCGCCGGGGACCGTGCCGTCCGTACTTAGGGTTCGTCCGCCGATCGTGTTGACCGGCTACCCTAGAGAGTCTTTTTCCTGATTTTTGATCCGGGTTTTTTTCTCTCACACCTGTCGTCTTGATAAGCGCTTCTTTTTATTCTCCGATTTATAGATCGTCTTGTGTCGCCGTCGCTGTTTTTGTCATCAACAATGTATATCTACTTCAGCATCTTCATCAACCCCGACGGGATCTGGATCGGCGTCCGGCTCCCGCATGCTGCGCGTCAGGCCGCTGGTTCAGCGGTCGCTCGCTGGCTTGCCATCTTCGCCATGGCCTGCGATCTCTCGTGCGGGACGCGAAGTGTGGCCGGCTACTCACGTGTCCGAGCTCGTACTTCTATTCACAACGTGGCCTCGTTACATGCATGTTCCTGCTAGTTGATTTCGTGCATGTTGTGTCCCGTGTGATTGAAGGTTGCTCACGCGTGTACGCTTCGAGATCAGCCTCCTTGCTCCTATGTCTAGCGCACATTGTCTGGTTTGATCAACTGCCGGAATATGTGAAGTTTGTCATCAGTTACTCATGCATCAACACCGATTGAGCAACGGGCTACAACTGTGTCATCCCTTCGAGCCGCAGCGTCGCCACCCCATGGTTCTTTTCATGGTTACATCGATCCGCGCGCTACCACTGTGTCGCCCTTTGGGCCATAGTGCTGCAGCCCGCGGTCCACTGTCACCCCGACGCCGTTCGCTCCAGGCCGTCTTCGTGGCACCGACCTTCGAGCCGCCACTGCGTCGCCTCATCGGGCCGTAGTGAGCGTGGCACGCAGCCTATGGTTCTTTTTGCGGCTACACCGACCCACGCGCTGCCGCTGCGTCGCCCTTTCAGGCTTAGTGCCGCGGCCCGCGATACACCGCCGCCCTGAGGTCGTCCGCTCTAGGATGTCCCCGTGGTTGCATGGACCCTCGTGTTCCCGCTGCGTAGCCTCATCGGGTCGTAGAGAGCGTGGCATGTAGTCTCTTCCGCCGCCCTGAGGTCTTCCCACCGTCGCCTTGACCCACGCGCTGCCGCTGCGTCGCCTCTTCGGACCGTAGCGTCGTGGCGCGTGGTCCACTCCCCCGTCCCCGTGCGTCGACTTCTACATGGTATGCGTCACGCCGCCTCCTTAGGCGCGGGAATGTCACCGTCTGTGCCAGTCTTCGTCACACTGTTGGGTTCTTCCTCGCCTACTTCAAGAACCGTCGTCGTGCTTCTGACCTAGCCGCCGCCGCCTCCTCAGGCCGCCACCGCCGCTCTTCTTCCGGGTCCACGGTGACTTCCTCGACACCGGCTACCCCGACTCGACATCGACCACGGCGTTCTTTGCACGGCTACCTTGGCCACGGCTACAACACCCTACGCTCTCGGCTACATTGACATCGGCACAAAGGGCTAGTGATACGTCTCCAACGTATCTATAATTTTTAATTGTTCCATGCTATTATATTATCTGTTTTGAATGTTTATTGGCTTTATTTACACTTTTATATTATTTTCGGGACTAACCTACTAACCCAAGGCCCAATGTAAATTGCTGTTTTTTTTGCCTATTTTAGTGTTCCGCAGAAAAGAAATATCAAACGGAATCCAAACGGAATGAAACCTTCGGGAGAGTTATTTTTTGGAACAAACGTGATCCAAATGACTTGGAGTAGACGTCAAGCAACCAACGAGGCATCCACGAGCAGGGGGCGCGTCTACCCCCTGGGCGCGCCCTCCCCCTTGTGGGCCCCTCATGGCTCCACCGACCTACTTGTTCCTCCTATATATGTTCATATACCCAGAAAACATCCAGGAGCACCACGAAACCCTATTTCCACCACCGCAACCTTCTGTACCCAAGAGATCCCATCTTGGGGCCTTTTCCGGAGCTTCACTTGAGGGTGAATCAATCACGGAGGGCCTCTACATCAACTCCATGGCCCCTCTGATGATGTGTGAGTAGTTTACCTCAGACCTTCGGGTCCATAGTTATTAGCTAGATGGCTTCTTCTCTCTCTTTGAATCTCAATACAAAGTTCTCCTCGATCTTCTTGGAGATCTATTCAATGTAACTCTTTTTGTGGTGTGTTTGTCGAGATCCGATGAATTGTGGGTTTATGATCAAGTCTATCTATGAACAATATTTGATTCTTCTCTAAAATCTTTTATGTATGATTTAATTATCTTTACAAGTCTCTTCGAATTATCAGTTTGGTTTGGCCTACTAGATTGATCTTTCTTGCAATGGGAGAAGTGCTTATCTTTGGGTTCCATCTTGCGGTGCTCGATCCCAGTGACAGAAAGGGAAACGACACGTATTGTATTGTTGCCATCGAGGATAAAAAGATGGGGTTCATATCATATTGCTTGAGTTTATCCTTCTACATCATGTCATCTTGCCTAATGCGTTACTCTGTTCTTATGAACTTAATACTCTAGATGCATGCTGGATAGCGGTCGATGTGTGGAGTAATAGTAGTAGATGCAGAATCATTTCGGTCTACTTGTCGCGGACGTGATGCCTATATACATGACCATGCCTAGATATTCTCATAATTATTCATTTTTTCTATCAATTGCTCGACAGTAATTTATTCACCCACCGTAAAACTTATGCTATCTTGAGAGAAGCCACTAGTGAAACCTATGGCCCCCGGGTCTATCTTTAATCATACAAATTTGCCATCTATTTTATTTTGCAATCTTTACTTTCAATCTATATCATAAAAATACCAAAAATATTTATCTTATTATTATTATCTCTATCAGATCTCACTCTTGTAAGTGACCGTGAAGGGATTGACAACCCCTTTATCGCGTTGGTTGCGAGGTTCTTATTTGTTTGTGTAGGTACAAGGGAATTGCGTGTAGTCTCCTACTGGATTGATACGTTGGTTCTCAAAAACTGAGGGAAATACTTACGCTACTTTGCTGCATCACCCTTTCCTCTTCAAGGGAAAACCAACGCAGTGCTCAAGAGGTAGCAAGAAGGATTTCTGGCGCCGTTGCCGGGGAGGTTTACGCACAAGTCAAGACATACCAAGTACCCATCACAAACTCTTATCCTTCGCATTACATTATTTGTCATTTGCCTCTCATTTTCGTCTCCCCCACTTCACCCTTGCCGTTTTATTCACCCTTCTTCTGTTCGTCTTTTCATTTGCTTTGATGTCTTACTTAGCTCGTTTGCTCGTTTGGTTGGAATAGTTGTTTATTTATTGTTAAATAGAGAACCTAAGATCTATGGATCCTCATCCGCTTGCCAATCTTTTTAAGAGATCCAATTATGATGAACCAATTGCTAGTGAGTTTGGTGCACTAGATTATTTTTATGAAGTTTTGCTTGAAATTCGTGAATCTGAAAATTGTGATGAAGTACTTTATGAAGTGATTCACGATAGATCTTTGAAGAAGAAGCACGATTGCAATGATGATAGTATAAATTCTATTAATGTAAATTGTGCTTATAATATGCAAACCCTAAGCTTAGGGATGCTAGTTCTGCTATGTCTACTACTTGTTGCAATGATCATGAGTGAGGTGATTCTTCTTTTGATCTTGAAAATTTATTTAAGCCCCATGATGAATATGAGATTGATTATAATGTTTGCAATAATATTGAAAGTGGGTTTGGAAGAGTGTCAACTTTAGATCCCACATATTTAGAGAATGTTCAATCTTATGTTTTTGATAAGGGTTTGGAGAGGTCATGACTTTAGTTAGTGTTAATCCCTCTATTTTGGAAGAGTGTCAACTTTGCATACATGTGGATCATGTTAAGAATATGTTTTGTGATAGATATATTGTTGAATTTGCTTATGCATGATCCCACATGTAATTATTATGAGAGAGGAAAATATGGTTGTAGAAATTTTCATGTTACTAAGTTACCTCTCGTTATGTTGAGATTGCTATTGTTTCTTTCCTCTTCCATGCATATGCTAGTTTTTGCTTGCCTTGATAATTTGTTTGCCTATAAAATGCCTATGCATAGGAATTATGTTAGACTTAAGTGTTTTTGTCACATGTTTTATGATGCTCTATTTGTGCTTCAACTATTGTCTTTCATGTGAGCATCGTTGAAATCTTATGCCTAGCTAAAAGGCTGTAAAGAAAAGCGCTTGTTGGGAGACAACCCAATATTTTTACTTGCTGTTATTTAATAAATAATTCATATAGCCTCATTTTATATGTAGTTTTATGCTTTTAATTAGTGTTTTTTCCAGGTAGAACCTTTGGGAAGACTTGGGGAAAGTCTTTGCGATCTTGGTGTAAAAAACAAAAACTTTAGCGCTCATGAGATTTAGCTGCCATTTTTTACTGGAGAGTGCTATTTACTTGATTATTTTTGAAGATTATAAATAGATAAATTCTTCACGTCCAGAAATTTCTTTTAGAATTTTTGGGGTTACAGAAGTATTCGATACCTACAGATTACTACTGATTGTTCTGTTTTTGACAGATTCTATTTTCACCTGTTGTTTGCTTACTTTGATGAATCTATGAGTCGTATCGGAGGGTATGAACCATAGAGAAGTTGGAATACAGTAGGTTTGACACCAATATAAATAAAGAATGAGTTAATTACAGTACCTTAAGTGGTGGTTTGTTTTCTTTTTACTAATGGAGCTCATGAGATTTTTTGTTTAAGTTTTGTGTTGTGAAGTTTTCATGTTTTGGGTAAAGATTTGATGGATTATGGAACAAGGAGCGGCAAGAGCCTAAGCTTGGGGATGACCAAGGCACCCCAAGGTAAAATTCAAGGACAACAAAAAGTCTAAGCTTGGGGATTCCCCGGAAGGCATCCCCTCTTTCGTCTTCTTCTATCGGTAACTTTACTTGAGGCTATATTTTTATTCACCACATGACATGTGTTTTGCTTGGAGCGTCTTGTATGATTTGATTCTTTGCTTTGTAGTTTACCACAATCATCCTTGCTGTACACACCTTTTGGGAGAGACACACATGAATTGGAATTTATTAGAATAATCTATGTGCTTGACTTATATCTTTTGAGCTTGATAATTTTGCTCTAGTGCTTCACTTATATCTTTTTAGAGCACGGTGGTGGTTTTATTTTATAGAAATCATTGATCTCGCATGATTCACTTATATTATTTTGGGAGTCCTTTAGAACAGCATGATAATTTGCTTTGGATATGAATTTAGTCCTAATATGATAGGCATCCAAGATCGGTACAATAAAAACTTTCATAAAAGTGCATTGAATACTAGGAGAAGTTTGATACTTGATAATTGTTTTGAGATATAAAGGTGGTGATATTAGTGTGTGCTAGTTGAGTAGTTGTGAATTTGAGAAATACTTGTGTTTAAGTTTGCAAGTCCCATAGCATGCACGTATGGTGACCGTTGTGTAACAAACTTGAAACATGAGGTGTTATTTGATTGTCTTCCTTATGAGTGGCAGTCGGGGATGAGCGATTGTCTTTTCCTACCAATCTATCCCCCTAGTAGCATGCGTGTAATGCTTGGTTTTTGATGACTTGTAGATTTTTGCAATAAGTATGTGAGTTCTTTATGACTAATGTTGAGTCCATGGATTATACGCACTCTCACCCTTCCATCATTGCTAGCCTCTTCGGTACCGTGCATTACCCTTTCTCACCTTGAGAGTTGGTGCAAACTTCGCCGGTGCATCCAAACCCCATGATATGATACGCTCTGTCACACATAAACCTCCTTATATCTTCCTAAAAACAGACACCATACCTACCTATTATGGCATTTCCATAGCCATTCCGAGATATATTGCCATGCAACTTTCCACCGTTCTGTTCATCATGACACACATCATCATTGTCGTATTGCCTTGCATGATCATGTAGTTGACATCATATTTGTGGCAAAGCCACCATTTATAATTTTTTAATACATGTCACTCTTGATTCATTGCCCATTCCGATACACCGCCAGAGGCATTCATATAGAGTCATACTTTATTCTACTATCGAGTAGTAAATAAATAGAAGTGTGATGATCATCATTTATAGAGCATTGTCCCAAATAAAAATAAAAAAGAGAAAGGCCAAAAAAAGGAAGGCCCAAAAAAAGAAAAAGAAAAAAAGAGAAGAAAAAAAGAAAAAAAGGGGCAATGCTACTATCTTTTTTCCACACTTGTGCTTCAAAGTAGCACCATGATCTTTATGATAGAGAGTCTCTTGTTTTGTCACTTTCATATACTAGTGGGAATTTTTCATTATAGCACTTGGCTTGTATATTCCAACAATGGGCTTCCTCAAATTCCCTAGGTCTTCGTGAGAAAGCAAGTTCGATGCACACCCACTTAGTTTCTTTTGTTGAGCTTTCGTATATTTATAGCTCTAGTGCACCCGTTGCATGGCAATCCCTACTCCTTGCATTGACAATTGATGGGAATCTCCCAAGCCCATTGATTAGCCACGTCGATGTGAAACTTTCTCCTTTTTTGTCTTCTCCACATAACCCCCATCATCATATTCTATTCCACCCATAGTGCTATTGTGACGCCCCAAGACCGGAGCTTCAGATGCCTTCCAGGGTTTCCGGGTTTCGTCGTGTGATTTGTTTGGTTCATTGCATTCATCATTGCATAAGGTGCATTGCATCATGTCATCATGCCATCATGTCATTTCTTTTCTTAACTCAACTAAATAAATGGCATGGATCTTTGATCCATTTAAATCGAGGGAATTCACATGGTGATTCTCTTTATAACATATCCTCCCGATATTAGGGAGCTATATTAAATATCCCATTTTCGGAATCACCCATAAACACACTTGCAAATAATCACATGCCTTTTTCCCACTTCAAGTTTGGTCCTCAAACTTTGCCCATATTTTCTTTCATCGCTTTCCCGATCTCCACAAAAATTCTGAACATTTTTGGACTCTCCAAAAATGTTTTTCTAATTCAAACTTATTTGAATCACATTCAAATGTGTTGGAATGCAATCCTTCCAAGCGGTGCCAAATGCATTTTCTCGAAACGAACTCATTTTTATGAGTCTGGGAAATTTAACCGCATGCCCAAATGCTTTCTCTAACCCCTCCTTTTCCATTTTCTCCTCTCTTTGCTTTTTGTTAAAGGGAATTCAGAGAGGGAGAGCAGAGCCCAGCTGGCTGGCCCATCTACAGCCCAGGCCAGGCCAAACCTCCCTGGGCCAGCGCGACACGCGGGAAACCTAGACACCAGGGAGCCCGACTCCCCTCTCCCTCGATTCCTTCCCCTCGCGCTGCCAGTAACCCTTCGCCCTGACCCCCTCACTCAGCGCCTCTCGATCCCCTCCTCCTCGTTCCTCCTCCCGCCGCCTCACACACCCTGCACCGCATCGCCAGGGAGAGGAACTCCCCAGCCCGCGCGCCCCCCTCTCTTCCATCAACCCTGCTCCAGTCCCTCGTTGTCGCCTCTCCTCCTCAATGCCCCGCCACCGCCACCGCTCGAGCCTAAGGGCCCTGCCTCTGTATCCAGTCGTCACCAGCGAGCGACATCAACGGAGCTACGCTCCCAGAGCCACCTTGAGCGCCTCAGCGCCACACCTCGTCGCCGCTTGCTCCGGCGACCAGCAGGACGCCGCCGTAGCGCCGACCAGCGCCGGCCTCGACTTCCTCCTGACCTTGTTCCCCATGGACGCCCCTCCCGCCTGCTTTGTTGCTTGCCTCACCGCTGAACGGCCTCCAGCGCGGCCTCCCTGCCGACCTCATCGACCGTGCAGCCGCCTGCAAGCTTCGTTCAGCGAGGCTCCGCACGCGTTCCCCATCTCTCTCCCTCCTCGCTCGTGCACCAGAAAGAAGCTCCCCGCGCCAGTTCTTCCCGCGAACCCGCCTGACTCTTTGACCTTTAGGCCACCTCGTCGTGCCCTTCTCCTTGCTGAGACTGCCGCCGGCGCCCCAAGTGCCCAGCGCCTGGCTCTGCCATGGCCTTCCTCCCGCCCGTGCTTTTCCTTTCGCCCCCTGCTTATGTCGTGCGAGAACGTGAGGACGACGACCGGCGCCAAGTCCTTCTCGAGCTCCCGCCTGCGTTGCTGCGTCGGTACACCACGTCGCTGCTCGTTTCCTGCCAAGACTATTTCCGTGGAATTTCGCCAAGTACACCACCGAAAAGACCACACGGATGCCCAAACGAGTACCGAACAAAACGCCAAGACCTACGAGAATGACTTCGTGAACTGACGAGTACCACGACGACCGTTGTTCGCCAAGTACAGCTTCGGATGGCCAAGTTCCTCTTCAAATGTATGACTACACGGTGTTGCGCCAAGTACCACGATAGCTGGAGCCCTCGGACCCGTCAAGTCCGTCTGCGAACCGTGTACGACTACCGTTGCCCGAAGCACCATGGGTCACAAGCACCGCGAACGACTACCGCCGCCGAAGTCCGCGAGTACAACTACTTCCACAACGCGTCGTGTACGACTACCGTCGGTTGGGTTTGACAAGACGCCGAGTACCACTACGTTTGCCATGTACAACTACAGCAAGTCCGGATCGACGAGTGCCTTGAGAATGTCTGTACCTCTTCCATCGCCGAGAACTGAAAGTAACACTATGTCCCATCGAACCCGTCCGCCTCGAAACGCTCGCTTCGAAGGTATAACCCCGAGAACGACCACCATGGACGAGTGTTGTGTGATACGAGATGAACCCCGTGTTTGCAGCATGCCCGTTTGTTTCGTGCACGACCCTCGGTTGCCATGCCATCGACACATTGGACACCCGGTATCCGGGAGCACCCCACCTTCTTTTGCTCGCTCCGGCCACTTTTCCTTTTGCACCGGTATCCCCGTGAGCTACCGGATCATCGGAATGTTGCCATGGCATCATTTCGGTTTCGCCGTCGTGGCACCATTCCCGTTATCGTTGTCGTGGCACCCCTTTCATTTTCCCCATGATGACAATGCTTCATAATATGCTCCTGTTAACATTTTCATAAAAATTGCTTAAAACTTGCACATGTCATCCGCATCATGATAACAACTTCAAGAATGTTTAAATTGTTGTTTGCTTCAATTACTAAATGCATATGGGGATTTACCGGATTTGTTGTTTGTTATATCCAGCCCCATTTAAATTGTTTAGATAGTATAGTTTTGTTATGCTTCACCATCTTGCCATGTTAATCAACATTTAATATTGTTGGGTACATAAACGAGATCGAACTGAATAATGGATTGTGGTGTTTTGTCAATATGCATCCCGATGCACATTGAGCTCCACTTAACTTGTAGTGTTGTTTGTGCACTTTGCCATGCCATGCATATTTACACTGGACGTGCATCATACTTGGTTGTACATCATGCCATGTTTATGTGATGGTTGTTTACTATGTTGTTTGCTTCTTTCCGGTGTTGCTTCTTCGGGTTAGTTCCGATAACGTGGCGTTTGTGAGGATCCGTTCGACTATGTCCGTTTGTCTTCTTCATGGACTCGTTCTTCTTCCTTGCGGGATCTCAGGCAAGATGACCATACCCTCGAAATCACTTCTATCTTTGCTTGCTAGTTGCTCGCTCTATTGTTATGCCACGATACCTAGCACTTGCTATATCATGCCTTCCATATTGCCATGTCAAGCCTCTAACCCACCTTTCCTAGCAAACCGTTGTTTGGCTATGTTACCACTTTGCTCAGCCCCTCTTATAGCGTTGCTAGTTGCAAGTGAAGATGGAGTTTGTTCCTTGTTGGAACATGGTTATTGTTGGGATATCACAATACCTCTTATTTATATTAATGCATCTATATACTTGGTAAAGGGTGTAAGGCTCGGCCTTTTGCCTGGTGTTTTGTTCCACTCTTACCGCCCTAGTTGTCCGTCATATCGGTGTTATGTTCCTTGATTTTGCGTTCCTTACGCGGTTGGGTTATAATGGGAACCCCTTGACAGTTCGCTTTGAATAAAACTCCTCCAGCAAGGCCCAACCTTGGTTTTACCATTTGCCACCTTAGCCTTTTTCCCTTGGGTTCTGCAGACTCAAGGGTCATCTTTTTTTTGAACCCCCCGGGCCAGTGCTCCTCCGAGTGTTGGTCCAAACTAGAGCACCGTGCAGGGACAGCCCTTGGCAACTTGGGTTACGTCGGCTCTTGTACGCTTAGCTTATCCGGTGTGCCCTTAGAACGAGATATGTGCAGCTCCTATCAGGATTTGTCGGCACAGCGGGTGGTCTTGCTGGTCTTGTTTTACCACTAGCGAGATGTGTTGTAACCGGGATTCCGAGTCTGATCGGGTCTTCCTGGGAGAAGGAATATCCTTCGTTGACCGTGAGAGCTTGTGATGGGCTAAGTTGGGACACCCCTGCAGGGTTTCGAACTTTCGAAAGCCGTCCCCGCGGTTATGGGCAGAGGGGAATTTGTTAATGTCTGGTTGTAGAAAACTTGACACTTGACTTAATTAAAATGCATCAACCACGTGTGTAGCCGTGATGGTCCCTTTCTGGCGGAGTCTGGGAAGTGAACACGGTGTTGGAGTTATGCTTGATCGTAAGTAGTTTCAGGATCACTTCTTCATCACTTCTAATTCACGACCGTGCTTTGCTTCTCTTCTCGCTCTCATTTGCGTAAGTTAGCCACCATATATGCTAGTGCTTGCTACAGATCCACCTCACTACCTTTTCCTACCCATAAGCTTAAATAGTCTTGATCGCGAGGGTGTGAGATTGCTGAGTCCCCGTGACTCACAAATTACTTCAAACAGTTGCAGGTGCTGATGATAACCGTGCAGGTGACGCAACCGAGCTCAAGGAGGAGCTCAACGAAGATCGTGTTTGTTGTGTTGTTTCGTTTTCCATTCGATCAGTAGTGGAGCCCAGTTGGGGCGATCGGGGATCTAGCATTAGGGGTGGTCTTCTTTTATTTTGGTTCCATAGTCAGACCGTGATTGTATTCTAGATGTTATAATGCTATATTTTTGTATTGTGTGAAGTGGCAATTGTAAGCCAACTCTTTATCCCTTTCTTATTCAGTACATGGAATGTGTAAAGATTACCCCTCTTGCGACAAGCCTACAATGCGGTTATGCCTCTAAGTCGTGCGCCGACACGTGGGAGATATAGACGCATCATGGGTGTTACAAGTTGGTAATCAGAGCCTTCCCCAACTTAGGAGCCCCCTGCTTGATCGAATCGCTAGCGTTGTTGAGTATAGAAAAATGTTTTGAGTCTTTTAGGATTATATATATCGGAGAGTAGGATTCTTTTTACTCCTCTATCCCTTCGTCGCTCTGGTGAGACCTCCTGACGTAGAGTTTTGACTCTTCTCTCCTCAAATTTCACGAATTTTTTTTAGGATCACGCGGGTATCTTGGAATCGTTCCGATGGTTTTGTGACGAGAACATTGTTCTTGGTGCCTCCTGACATTTAGGGGTTGTGGCAGTGTCCCGGGGAGTTGAGCTCCGAGGTGTTGTCGTCACAATTTTATCGTTGTAGTTCTGGAATACCTGAGTTTCGCCGACATCGAAAATCTCTTTTATGCAGTTGTTGGTGAGATAACCTCGAAGCCACCCAGTACTAGGGCGGGAGTTCGGGAGTATTGCCATAACTCGTATAACGGATGCTTTTCGAAGGTTGAGGTAAATGATTTCCAAAGGTTTCTTGGTTATGTGTTGAAGGATGGATACAACTGGATGTAGGATTTGCTAGTTTGGGTGAGATATTATGCTTCCCCTGTATCCCCAACACCTGATTGCATAACCAGAAAGTTTCGGGAGTTTATAAATGGGAATTCAAGTAGCTCCTAGGATATCTTTCCGACAGATGCATGATATGAGATTGTGGTTCGACGTCTAGTGGTCCGCCCATCAACGGTTGGTTTTACAGTGGTCTCGTTGTGTCTTAAAGAGTCCTTGGCTATGCTGACTCGGGGACGCTTCATATGTCATGTGCACTGCCTTGTACATGATGGTGTTGTACAATCGAGCCCGTGTGGGCCCCACCACGAAAACTTCGGATGAAATCTTTATCATATGTTTGTTCCGGCTTATTTTGCAAGCCAATCCTTTGTTTTGTTTTGAGTAGTGGTATTTGAGTTGCTTCAATGTCAAGTG
This sequence comes from Triticum urartu, assembly GCF_003073215.2. NCBI lineage: Eukaryota > Viridiplantae > Streptophyta > Magnoliopsida > Poales > Poaceae > Triticum > Triticum urartu. The sequence goes on along the minus strand of NC_053027.1, from coordinate 78,299,122 downwards.
TTGATTCCATACCTTCCCTAAGCGGTGTTCTCATATATCTATGTGAATGCTAATCCTTCTTGATCATCGAGATTGTCATCTAAATTTCTTCTCTACCAGTGTGTTTCTCTTCAAGTGGATCCAATCATTTCAACATTTTCAAGATCCAATCTCAGTTCTTCTCAACGGTGTTCATTTCATTCGTCCCAAGCTGCCTTTGTTTCTCCCGCCCTCCCACCCTTTTTCTCCGAGGACTCAGATTTCTTAATCAAGTATCCATCTTATTCATGTAAAGTCTCTCCATTCCTTTCCGTCAATGTTCTTATTCAGTGATTCTCATGAAGATGCTAAGGAAGCTACAAGTTCAATATTCTTCATTCTTTTTCTTCTCCGGTGTTTTCAATTCAAGCTTTGTTGATCATATTCCTTTCCTTGTTTTAAATGTTGTCTCATGCCGGTGCACCTCTTAATCATTCACTACTCGCTATTCATTGTTCCAGAGTGCTGAAGATATCTCAGAAGATTCATGTTTCCACTCTACATTCATTCAAGATCTTTCGAGGATGTTATCTCATTCAAGTATTTTAATTGTGCAATCTCTCTTTTAAATCTCTTAAACGGTGTTTCTTTTGAGTGGGCCCTAGCCCACAGGTCTATTCCGAGGATCTTACCTGACTCTTCTAATTTTCCATAGTTATTCTCAAATTCATTTCAAAGTTTGACGTAAGAATGAATTGTCATCAGTCAAATGTCTTTCTCCAAGATCTTTCAAATTCTTTCATTGTCGATTCAACTTTTATATTCCTCATTATTCCGGAGTGTCTCAACGATTCTTGGTGGTGTTTTTCGTCGTCATTCTCGGATTTGAAGACCGAACAAGTGTTTCCTATAAATCTTGTGCCTTCTCTAGAGGATTCATGGTTCAAGCTTGATGCCATCCTCTCATAATTGTTTTCAATTGTGAGAATTATTTTCATCCATCCGGAGCAATTCAAGAGTCTTTTCAGTTTGATTCTTCGAAGACCATCATTGCATGATTATTCATTCTAGCTTTCAGCTCTCATTCTCCAAATCTTACCGGTGCATCATTCAAGTTTTCTCTAATCAGTTCGGGATCTCTTCGTTCACTTGCATCTAAATTATCTCCAGTATCTTCATTAGTTCTCTAATTATTACCTATGATTAATCCCTTTACTTCACTCATTTTTCAATTCTTACGGTGGTTCTTCAAAGATTTTTCTTCCTTCATTTATCATATCAATTTATTCGTGGTTTCAACCCGACCGGTGATTCGTTGAAGTCCTTCTCAAGTTTGCACTATATCTCTCCTAATCCTTTCTACGAGAATAAGTAGTGTGGCAAATCCATTGTTTGTCATCAATTTAATTGGTGAAGGATAAGCATAATTTAATTCTTATTCTTGTTTCATCAAGTGAATTCAAATCCTTATTCTGGAGGTTCATCATATCACATTCTCGGTTCGAGATGCTTTATCTTTTCTTTCCGGAGTTCCAAGTTTTCTCGGTTATATCATTTCAGAGCTTCATCTAATCACTACAAGGCTTCTCCCAGAGTTCTTTTCAATTTTCCCTTTAGTTTGATCATTCTTTTATTACCGGAGTTCTTCATGGAGACTCTACATGATGGTTCGTCAAGGATTTAATTCCTTCTCGAAGTGTTCACCGAGATTCTTTTCAAAGGAGATCAAGTTTTCTTCATTTTGCATTTCGAAGTGCAATTCTTTCATATCTCATCTTTTGAGGTGGTGTTATGTCATTGTTGATAATTTCCCTTCGTGTTTCATGGATCACAAGTTTTTCAAGAGTGACATATCTAAATCCATCATTTTCTCTTCGCTCAAGACATCTTTTCAAACCATCAATCTCTTCATTGAAATTATCTTGGGTTATACTTCACCTAAAACTTTCCCTAAGGATTGTTGCTAATTATGGTGCTTATAAATGATCCAAGTTCTTCATTTATCCTCCCGGTGAAATAAGCTTCTCGTCTTCTTGTTGATATCAATCCAATCTTTTGTTTTTGTTAGTGGCAGAATTTCACCTCAAGATTTCGACATGTTTTCCAGAAGCCCACAACAAGCTTACTCTTTTCGTTGTTGGTCTCCAACAACTCCGTTATAACCTTCTTGGAAGGATGCTTTCAAATTCATTCGAGGTAGAAGGTGTTGTTTTCTTCTTCGTTACTTTCAATCCATTCTATCTTTTGCTCCGGAGGCATTGTGTTGTTGCCTCTCCTCTCATCATCTCGAGTTGTGAGGATCGTGTTCTTTTCGTGCTTATCCATTTAACCGGAGTGTTGTGCCCTCTACTCAAGTTCTTTTCATCTTATCAAGTCTTGCATCTCTTTCAACCGGAGTGCTGTCCGAATATGTTCTTACTTGTTCCTCTTTCCTAATGGAGTGTTTTCAACCTCGTTCATCTTCGTTGTATTCTTTCTTTCAATTTGTCCAACCTCTCAAGGTTCTTTGGTTTCTCTCGTTTGTCAAAGAAGCAATTTTGTTTTACCTCTTCATCTTCCGTTTCTCTCCGGTGCCATCCTAGATCTCGGGTCGAGATCCTCTTGTAGTGGTGGAGTGTTATGACGCCCCAAGACCGGAGCTTCAGATGCCTTCCAGGGTTTCTGGATTTCGTCGTGTGATTTGTTTGGTTCATTGCATTCTTCATTGCATCATGTGCATTGCATCATGTCATCATGCCATCATGTCATTTCTTTTCTTAACTCAACTAAATAAATGGCATGGATCTTTGATCCATTTAAATCGAGGGAATTCACATGGTGATTCTCTTTATAACATATCCTCCCGATATTAGGGAGCTATATTAAATATTCCATTTTCGGAATCACCCATAAACACACTTGCAAATAATCACATGCCTTTTTCCCGCTTCAAGTTTGGTCCTCAAACTTTGCCCATATTTTCTTACATCGCTTTCCCGATCTCCACAAAAATTCCGAACATTTTTTGACTCTCCAAAAATGTTTTTCTAATTCAAACTTATTTGAATCACATTCAAATGTGTTGGAATGCAATCCTTCCAAGCGGTGCCAAATGCATTTTCTCGGAACGAACTCATTTTTATGAGTCCGGGAAATTTAACCGCATGCCCAAATGCTTTCTCTAACACCTCCTTTTCCATTTTTCTCCTCTCTTTGCTTTCTGTCAAAGGGAATTGAGAGAGAGAGAGAGAGCAGAGCCCAGCTGGCTGGCCCATCTACAGCCCATGCCGGACCAAACCTCCCTGGGCCAGCAGGACACACGGGAACCCTAGACACCAGGGAGCCCGACTCCCCTCTCCCTCGATTACTTCCCGTAGCGCCGCCAGTAACCCTTCGCCCCGACCCCCTCGCTCAGCTCCTCTCGATCACCTCCTCGTTCCTCCTCCCGCCGCCTCACACACCCTGCACCGCATCGCCAGGGAGAGGAACTACCCAGCACGCGCGCCCCCCTCTCTTCCATCGCCCCCGCTCCAGTCCCTCGTTGTCGCCTCTCCTCCTCCACGCCCCGCCGCCTCGGCCTTGCCAGCCTCGCCGAGACACCGCCACCGCTCGAGCCTGAGGGCCCTGCCTCCGTCTCCAATCGTCACCAGCGAGCGACATCACCGGAGCTACGCTCCCAGAGCCACCTTAAGCGCCTCAGCGCCACACCTCACCGCTGCTTGCTCTGGCGACCAGCAGGACGCCGCCGTAGCGCCGACTAGCGCCAGCCTCGACTTCCTCCTCATGTCGTTCCCCATGGACGCGCCTCCCGCCTGCTTTGTTGCTTGCCACACCGCCGACGGGACTCCAGCGCGGCCTCCCTGCCGACCTCGTCGACCGTGCAGCCGCCTGCAAGCTCCGTTCAGCGAGGCTCCGCACGCGTTCCCCATCTCTCTCCCTCCTCGCTCGCGCACCAGAAAGGAGCTCCCCACGCCAGTTCTTCCCACGAACCCGCCTGCCTCTTTGACCTCTAGGCCACCCCGTCGCGCCCTTCTCCTTGTTGAGACCACCGCCGGCGCCCCAAGCGCCCAGCGCCTGGCTCTGCCATGGCCTTCCTCCTACCCGTGCTTTTCCTTTCGCCCCCTGCTTTTGTCATGCGAGAACGTGAGGAGGACGACCGACGCCAAGTCCTGCTCGAGCACCCGCCTGTGTTGTTGCATCAGTACACCGCGTCGCTCCTCGTTTCCTGCCAAGACCTTCTCCGTGGAATTTCGCCAAGTACACCACCGACAAGACCACACGGATGCCCGAACGAGTACCGAACGAAATGCCAAGACCTACGAGAACGACTTCGTCAACCGACGAGTACCATGACGACCGTTGTTCGCCAAGTACACCTTCGGATGGCCAAGTTCCTCTTCAAATGTACGACTACACGGTGTTGCGCCAAGTACCACGATGGCCGGAGCCCTCGGACCCATCAAGTCCGTCTGCGAACCGTGTACGACTACTGTTGCCCGAAGCACCGTGGGTCACAAGCACCGCGAACGACTACCGCCGCCGAAGTCCGCGAGTACAACTACTTCCACAACGCGTCGTGTACGACTTCCGTCGCTTGGGTTTGACAAGACACCGAGTACCACTACGTTTGCCATGTACAACTACACCAAGTCCGGACCGACAAGTGCCTTGAGAACGTATGTACCTCTTCCGTCGCTGAGAATCGAAAGTACCACTACATCCCATCGAACCCGTCCGCCTTGAAACGCTCGCTTCGAAGGTATAACCGCCGAGAACGACCATCGTGAACGAATGTTATGTGATACGAGATGAACCCCGTGTTTGTAGTGTGCCCTTTGTTTCGCGCACGACCCTCGGTTGCCATGCCACCGACACATGGGACACCTGCTATCCGGGAGCTCCCCACCTTCTTTTGCTTGCTCCCGCCACTTTTCCTTTTGCACCGGTATCCCTGTGAGCTACCGGATCATCAGAATGTTGCCATGGCATCATTTCCATTTCGCCGCCGTGGCACCATTCCCGTTATCATTGCCGTGGCACCCCTTTCATTTCCGCCACGATGACAACGCTTCATAATATGCTCCTGTTAACATTTTCATAAAAATTGCTTAAAACTTGCACATGTCATCCGGATCATGATAACAACTTCAAGAATGTTTAAATTGTTGTTTGCTTCAATTGCTAAATGCATATGGGGATTTACCGGATTTGTTGTTTGTTATATCTGGCCCCATTTAAATTGCTTAGATAGTATAGTTTTGTTATGCTTCACCATCTTGCCATGTTAATCAACATTTAATATTGTTGGGTACATAAATGAGATCAAACTAAATAATGGACTGTGGTGTTTTGTCAATATGCATCCCGACGCATATTGAGCTCCACTTAACTTGTAGTGTTGTTTGTGCACTTTGCAATGCCATGCATATTTAAACCGGACATGCATCATACTTGGTTTTGCATCATGCCATGTTTATGTGATGGTTGTTTACTATGTTGTTCGCTTCTTTCTGGTGTTGCTTCTTCGAGTTAGTTCCGATAATGTCGCGTTTGTGAGGATCCATTTGACTATGTCCGTTTGTCTTCTTCATGGACTCGTTCTTCTTCCTTGCGGCATCTCACACAAGATGACCATACCCTCTAAATCACTTCTATCTTTGCTTGCTAGTTGCTCGCTCTATTGTTATGCCACGATACCTACCACTTGCTATATCATGCCTCCCATATTGCCATGTCAAGCCTCTAACCCACCTTTCCTAGCAAACCGTTGTTTGGCTATGTTACCGCTTTGTTCAGCCCCTCTTACAGCGTTGCTAGTTACAGATGAAGATGGAGTTTATTCCTTGTTGGAACATGGTTATTGTTGGGATATCACAATATCTCTTATTTATATTAATGCATCTATGTACTTGATAAAGGGTGGAAGGCTCGGCCTTTTGCCAGGTGTTTTGTTCCACTCTTGCCGCCCTAGTTTTCCGTCATACCGGTGTTATGTTCCTTGATTTTATGTTCCTTAAGCGGTTGGGTTATAATGGGAACCCCTTGACAGTTTGCTTTGAATAAAACTCCTCCAGCAAGGCCCAAACTTGGTTTTACCATTTGGCACCTAAGCCTTTTTCCCTTGGGTTCTGCAGACTCAAGGGTCATCTTTTTTTTAAACCCCCCGGGCCAGTGCTCCTCTAAGTGTTGGTCCAAACTAGAGCACCGTGCAGGGCCATCCCTTGGCAACTTGGGTTATGTCTGCTCCTGTACGCTTAGCTTATCCGGTGTGCCCTGAGAACGAGATATGTGCAGCTCCTATCAGAATTTGTCGGCACAGCGGGTGGTCTTGTTGGTCTTGTTTTACCATTGTCGAGATGTCTTGTAACCGGGATTCCGAGTCTGATCGGGTCTTCCTGGGAGAAGGAATATCCTTCGTTGACCATGAGAGCTTGTGATGGGCTAAGTTGGGACACCTCTGCAGGGTTTTGAACTTTTGAAAGCCGTGCCTGCGGTTATGGGCAGAGGGGAATTTGTTAATGTACGGTTGTAGAAAACTTGACACTTGACATAATTAAAATGCATCAACCACGTGTGTAGCCGTGATGGTCCCTTTCCGGCGGAGTCCGGGAAGTGAACACGGCGTTTGAGTTATGCTTGATCGTAAGTAGTTTCATGATCACTTCTTCATCACTTCTAGTTCACGACCGTGCTTTGCTTCTCTTCTCGCTCTCATTTGCGTAAGTTAGCCACCATATATGCTAGTGCTTGCTGCAGATCCACCTCACTACCTTTTCCTACCCATAAGCTTAAATAGTCTTGATCGCGAGGGTCTGAGATTGCTGACTCCCCGTGACTCACAGGTTACTTCAAACAGTTGCAGGTGCCGATGATAACCGTGCAGGTGACACAACCGAGCTCAAGGAGGAGCTCAATGAAGATTGTGTTCGTTGTGTTGTTTCGTTTTCCTTTCGATCGGTAGTGGAGCCTAGTTGGGGCGATCGGGGATCTAGCATTAGGGGTGGTCTTCTTTTATTTTGGTTCCGTAGTCGGACCGTGATTGTATTCTGGATGTTGTAATGCTATATTTATGTATTGTGTGAAGTGGCGATTGTAAGCCAACTCTTTATCCCTTTCTTATGCAGTACATGGAATGTGCAAAGATTACCCCTCTTGCGACATGCCTACAATGCGGTTATGCCTCTAAGTCGTGCTCCGACACGTGGGAGATATAGCCGCATCGTGGGTGTTACAGCTATATCCATGGCTCACACTCACGTATTGCGTGAAAGTTGAAAAAAGTTTGATATTACTAAAGTGTGAAACAAGTGCTTGGCTTTTCATTGGGGTTGTGCATGATGATAGCATTCTTGTGTGATGAAAATGGAGCATGACCAAACTATATGATTTTGTAGGGATGAACTTTCTTTTGCCATGTTATTTTGAGCAAACATAATTCCTTAGTTAGTATGCTTCAAGTATTATTATTTTTATGTCAATATTAGACTTTTGTCTCGAATCTTTCAGATCTGAATATTCATGCCACAATAAAGAGAATTACATTGAAAATTATGCTAGGTAGCATTCCACATCAAAAATTATGTTTTTATCATTTACCTACTCGAGGACGAGCAGAAATTAAGCTTGGGGATGCTTGATACGTCTCCAACATATCTATAATTTTTTATTGTTCCATGCTATTATATTATCTGTTTTGGATGTTTATGGGCTTTATTTTACACTTCTATATTATTTTTGGGACTAACCTACTAACCCAAGGCCTAGTGCAAATTGCTGTTTTTTTGCCTATTTCAGTGTTTCGCAGAAAAGGAATATCAAACAGAATGAAACCTTCGGGAGAGTTATTTTTGGAACAAACGTGATCCAGAGGACTTGGAGTAGATATCAAGCAACAAACGAGGCGTCCATGAGGCAGGGGGCGCGCCTACCCCCCGTGGGCGCGCCCTTGTAACGCCCTCGATGCGGCTATATCTCCTAAGTGTCGAAGCACGACTTAGAGGCATAACCGCATTGAAAGCTATGTCACAAGTAAGCTGATCATCTAGGAAAGACATATAGTAATGGCGAGAGTCTTCATCAAACTCCCACTTGAGCTCGGTCATGTCATCTGGAACGGTATCATCGGTCCCTGCATCTAGTTTTGGAAGTAAACTATGAGTCACGGGGACTCAGCAATCTCACACCCTCGCGATCCAGACTATTTAAGCTTATAGGTAAGGCAAGGTATGATGTGGAGCTGCAGCAAGCGACTAGCATATATGGTGGCTAACATACGCAAAAGAGAGCGAGAAGAAAAGGCAAAAGCACGGTCGAACAACTATGATCAAGAAGTGATCCTAGAACAACCTACGTCAAACATTACTCCAACACCGTGTTCACTTCCCGGACTCCGCCGAGAAGAGACCGTCATGGTTACACACGCGGTTGGTGCATTTTAATTAAGTTAAGTTTCATGTTATCTACAACCGGACATTAACAAATTCCCATCTGCCCATAACCGCGGGCACGGCTTTCGGAAGTTCAAGTCCCTGTAGGGGAGTCCCAACTTAGCCCATCACAAGCTCTCACGGTCAACGAAGGATATTCCTTCTCCCAAGACAATCCGATCAGACTCGGCATCCCGGTTACAAGACATCCTCAACAATGGTAAAACAAGTCCAGCAACACCGCCCGAATGTGCCAAGAAATCCCGATAGGAACTGCACATATCTCGTTCTCAGGGCACACTCAGATAGGTCAAGCTACGAGTAAAACCAACCCTCAAGTTGCCCCGAGGTGGCCCCGCAGGCTGCCCAGTCCGGACCAACACTCAGAGGAGCACTGGCCCAGGGGGGTTTAAATAAAGATGACCCTTGGGCTCCGGAAACCCAAGGGAAAAGAGGCTAGGTGGCAAATGGTAAAACCAAGGTTGGGCATTGCTGGAGGAGTTTTATTCAAGGCGAACTGTCAAGGGGTTCCCATTATAACCCAACTGTGTAAGGAACGCAAAATCCGGGAACATAACACCGATATGACGGAAACTAGGGCGGCAAGAGTGGAACAAAACACTAGGCATAAGGCCGAGCCTTCCACCCTTTACCAAGTATATAGGTGCATTAAGATAAAAAAGATAATATTGTGATATCCCAACAATCAACAATGTTCCAACAAGGAACGATCTCCAACCTTCACCTGCAACTAGCAACGCTATAAGAGGGGCTGAGCAAAGCGGTAACATAGCCAAACAACGGTTTGCTAGGACATGGTGGGTTAGAGGTTTGACATGGCAATATGGGAGGCATGATAAGCAAGTGGTAGGTATCGTAGCATAGGCATAGCAAAAGAGCGAGCATCTAGCAAGCAAAGATAGAAGTGATTTCGAGGGTATGGTCATCTTGCATGCAAAGTTTTCAGAGTTGACTTGATCCTCGTACGCAAACTCAACGGGCTCCTCATTCACGAACTCGTCTCCCGGATCTACCCAAACAAGAACAACAAGCAAAAGGAGCACAATCAACCACGTGCAATGCTCAAGCAATATGATGCAAACATGGTATGATATGCGGGATGCGATATGTGATGCATATGCATGATTTGACAAGGAATGATTGAACCTGGCCTCAACTTGGAAATCCAAGAGTGCCACTAGAAAGGGGAGTTGATTTCGGTCGAAATCGATATAAAGATCACCGGAATCGGATCCACGGTTTGGAAATGGCAAACAAAACAAATATGGCACCGGTCTGCGATAATGAGCAAGTAGCCATCTAAATGCAACAAGAACAACATGCTAGAGCACTCAAACATGACAACAAAATACATGGCAGGGATCCATACATGATGCTTGAGAAAAGATGAACAATGAGCTACGGCTAATTCATTCACTAACAGGTTCAAACAAGCATGGCAAAAGTGCAAATGATAATAGGTTTCAGACTTAGTGGAATTTATCATCAGGAAGCACACGTTAGAGCATGAAAACTACATGCTACAGGTACTTAACGTGGCAAAGAAAGGAATGGAATGAAGCTACTCTAACCACTTAACAAAAGTCCCTTAGTGACCTTGAGCCAAAAGGGATCAGAAAATACAATTGCAAGCATGCGAACATGGCAAAAACATAAACAGATTCAGACTTAGTGAAAAACTGGAGCATGCAAAACAGTTAACGAGTAGGCATGTTTACGAGCTCGATGCACTCAATACAGAGCATTGCGTGACAAACTAAGCATACACCCATGAAGAAGACATGACACAGAAGCTATACATGGCAAGAACATCATAGCATGCACGGATCAATAGCAACATCCTCGGCAAAATCGCTAAACATGTCAACAATCTGCCAGGAACATTTTATAGCAAAAGTAGAGCTCGATTGACTCAAGCTAGGATGCTCCACAATTGCAAACAAAGACATGGATGGATAGAGAACCACAATGTTAACAAAACATCCTTACTGATCATCCTCGAAAGAGGAACGGATCCCTAGGAAACAACATGAACATATGGCATGAAAACAAAAGCAGGACAAGGACTTGGTGAAATTCTAAGTCCCTGAGATCAGCATCAGCGATTACACTACTTTGCAAGCTTGTGCTAGTCACCAAAAATATCACAAAAATACATGGCATACACCCCTGTAAAGATGGCATGACATTTTACAAAACACATGTGGAGCACAGGATCATAGAATGCACACATTAAACATGGCAAAAATGACAAAAGGCCATTTGCTGAAACAGATCTGACAAATTCATCACATAGCCCTCTTCCAACAGCATTTCGGGCATCAAGATGAGATCAAATGAAAATAATGCAATGAGATGAAATGATGTACTCGTCGAGACGAACATTTCGATATGCTACACGCACGAATCGAAGTTATGGATGCAGAGTTATGGCATGTCAAAGGTAGCAAAAAATCTAGGGTTCGGGGAGGAAAAATTCAACCTCCCGATCCAAATCTATATCCACTGTAGCAGCACTGTAGTGGCGCGGATTCTGATGTTCGTCTGAGACCGAGGAACTCGCTGGAGACGTCGGGAACGCCAGAGGGGGGTCGCCGGAGGGGAGCTTCGCGGGGCCGGCGCAGAGCTTGGCGTTGGCGGACGAGGGCGGCGGCGCGGGGCTGGTCGCTGGAGCTCGCGGCATCGATGGCGGAGCTCGCCGGCGTCGGTGTCGTTGCAGGGCGGCTCGGGCGGTGAGGCGGGCCGCGGGAGGAGAAAGCGCGGGGAGACGGCGGCCCGATCGGGCGCGGGGAAGGCCCGGCGCTGGGCCTGCGGGCCCGCGTTGGTGGGAGGCGGCGATGCGGTCCCCCGGGACAGGTGGCGGCTCAGGGTTGGCGGTGGCAGTTTCGTCCGGCGCGGGCGGACGTGTCCGCACGCGGAGAGGAAGAGTAGCTAGGTTTAGGGTAGGGAAGACCCGAAAATTTCGCAGAAGACCTAGTTTTATAGGTAGGAGGAGCTAGGAAGCTCCAAATGAGGTGTGGTTTTCGGCCACGCGATCGTGATCGAACGCTCTAGACGATGGAGGGGTTTTTGGTGGGTTTTGGGCCAAATTGGAAGGGTGTTGGGCTGCAACACACACGAGGCCTTTTCGGTCCCTCGGTTAACCGTTGGAGTATCAAACGAAGTCCAAATGGCACGAAATTTGACATGCGGTCTACCGGTAGTAAACCAAGGCCACATGACAAGTATTGGTCCAATCCGAAAATGTTTAACACCCGCACGAAAAGAGGTAGAAAGGGACACCGGGTGACATAGGAACACCGGAATGCAAAACGGACAACGGGGAAAATGCTCGGATGCATGAGACGAACACGTATGCAAATGCAATGGACATGATGACATGATATGAGATGCATGACAAAGACAAAAACACACGGAGACAAAAACCCGACAACGGAGAAAATAAAAATAACTTAGGCCGGAAACGGCAAGAGTTAGAGTACAGATAAGGTAAATTACATCCGGGGTGTTTCAACACTCCACCACTACGAAAGGATCTCGTCCCGAGATCTAGGACTGGAAAAACTCCGGGTACTCAGAACGGAGGTGGTCCACGCGTTCCCAGGTGGCTTCACGGTCGGAATGGTGTGACCACTTGACTTTGAGGAATTTGATTGACTTGTTGCGAGTCTTGCGCTCAGTTTCTTGAAGAATAGCAACTGGGTGCTCATGATAAGAAAGGTCTTCTTGGAGATCTATGTCTTCGAAGTTGACAGTGCGGTCAGGGGTCTTGAAGCACTTGCGGAGTTGAGACACGTGAAACACATCATGCATGTTTGCAAAGTTGGAGGGAAGCTCAAGTTGATTGGCGAGATCGCCTCTCTTGCTGACAATCTTGAAAGGACCCACGTATCTAGGCGAAAGCTTCCCTTTGATACCGAAGCGATGAGTACCTTTCGTTGGAGAGATGCGGAGGTAAACATGGTCTCCGATCTCGAAAGCCAAATCATGATGCTTACTATCATAGTAGCTCTTCTGGCGCGACTGCGCTGCTTTGAGATTATCACGAATGACTTTGCACATCTCCTCGGCCTCTATGATCAAGTCATTACCAAGAAGTTGATGTTCACCAGTCTCTAACCAGTTAAGAGGAGTACGGCACTTCTTGCCATAGAGAATTTCAAATGGGGCCTTGCCCGAAGTCGCTTGAAAGCTGTTGTTGTAGGAGAACTCGGCATATGGAAGATAATCTTCCCACTTCATACCGAAAGAGATAACGCAAGCCCTGAGCATATCTTCAAGAATCTGATTGACACGCTCGACTTGGCCGCTAGTTTGGGGATGAAAAGTTGTGCTGAAACGGATGTTGGTGCCCATGGCCTTCTGAAAAGAATCCCAAAACTTCGAGGTGAAGATGCTGCCACGATCTGAAGAAATCAACTGTGGAATGCCATGCAGAGAGACAAACCGAGAGGTATATAGCTCTTCCAGTTAAGCTGCTGTGATAGACTCTTTGATAGGCAGAAAGTGAGCCACTTTAGTGAGTTTGTCGATGACAACGAATATAGCATCATTGCCACGCTTGGACTTTGGAAATCCCGTCACGAAGTCCATCTCAATGTGGTCAAACTTCCATTCTGGAATGGCAAGAGGTTGGAGGAGACCAGCTGGTTGTTGGTGTTCTGCCTTCACTCTTCTGCAGACATCACATTCATTCACGAACTGAGCAATCTCACGCTTCATTCGAGTCCACCAATGCGACTGCTTGAGGTCGTGGTACATCTTTGTACTTCCAGGGTGGATAGAGAGGAGTGAATTTTGAGCCTTGTTCATAATGACTTTACGAAGGTCACCTTTAGGCACGACAATGCGATCCTCGAAGAATAGAGTATCCTTGTCATCAAGGCGATAGCACTTGTACATGGATTGACTCTTGGCAGTCCCAATCTTCACCTTCTTCACCATAGCATCAAGAAGTTGAGCCTCGCGAATCTGATCTTCCAAAGTAGGAGAGACTTGAAGGTTGGCCAGAAATCCTTGAGGAACAATTTGCAGATTGAGTTTGCGGAAAGCTTCACAAAGCTCGGGTTGGTAAGGCTTGAGAATCAGACTGTTGCAGTAAGCCTTCCTGCTCAATGCGTCAACAATAACATTGTCCTTGCCTGGAGTATATTCGATACTCAGATTATACTCTTGAATCATTTCGACCCAACGAGTCTGCCTGAGGTTGAGATTAGGCTGAGTGAAGATGTACTTGAGACTCTTGTGGTCAGTGAAGATGTCCACTTTCCTTCCCAATAAGAGATGTCTCCAAGTCAAAAGAGCATGCACAACTGCCGCCAAGTCGAGGTCATGAGTGGGGTAATTCTTTTCATTGGGCTTCAACTGGCGAGAAGTATAAGCCACAACTTTCTTCTCTTGCATCAACACTGCACCAAGGCCTTGAAGAGAGGCATCGCATAAGACCTCGAACGGTTTGGATTCATCAGGAGGAGTGAGAACTAGAGCAGTGACTAATTTCTCTTTCAGGGTGTTGAAAGCAATGTCACATTCAGGAGACCAAACGTACTTCACGTGCCTCTGGAGAAGGTTGGAAAGAGGCTTCGCGATATTTGAAAAGTTCTCAACGAATCTTTGACAATAGCTTGCGAAACCAAGGAAGCTGCGAAGTTGCTTCATGTTCTGAGGTGGTTCCCAATTCACAATTGCAGACACCTTCTCAGGATTCACAACAATGCCCTTGGCAGAGATGATATGCCCAAGGTAGAGAACCTCATCGAGCCAAAACTCGCACTTTGAAAACTTGGCATATAACTGATATTCTCTGAGCTTATCCAGCACCAAACGCAAGTGCTTGGCATGATCTTCCTTGTTCTTGGAAAAGATCAAAATGTCATTGAGGTAGACCAAGACGAAGTCATTTGTGTAGGGGTTGAAGATGAAATTCATCATGCGAGAGGATGTCGGAGGAGCGTTGACGAGGCCAAATGACATGACAGTGTATTCATATGAACCATAGCTTGTTCTGAATGCCGTCTTGGGGATATCTTGCTCACGAATTCGAATCTGGTGATAGGCCATACGGAGATCAAGCTTGGCGAATACTTGAGCACCTTTGAGTTGTTCAAACAGCTCGTTGATGTTGGGAAGTGGGTACTTGTTCTTTATAGTCTTCTTGTTCAATGGACGGTAGTCGACACAGAGTCGGTCCGTTCCATCCTTCTTCTTCACAAAAAGAACTCCACAACCCCACGGAGAATAACTAGGTCGGATGAGACCCATACGCTCTTGAATATCGATTTGCTTCTTCAGCTCCTTCAACTCTTCAGGTCCAAGCTTGTAAGGATGTTTGCAAACAGGTTCTATGCCAGGCTCAAGATCGATGACAAATTCAACTGGCCGGTGCGGAGGCATTCCTGGAAGCTCTTCTGGAAAGACATCTTGATATTCACAAACGACTAGAATTTGAGAGATGGCATCCAGTTCACCCTTCTCATTGAGAGAAAACAGACGGATGGTATCGTCATTAGCGGCAAAGACAATCACATCCTTAGACGAATGAGTCAATTGAATCTTCCTGGCAGCAAAATCAAGCCGAGACTTGTGCTTAGAAAGCCAGCCCATTCCAAGAATAAGATCAATATCCGAGTTACCAAGGACCATTGGAGAGGATAGAAACTTGTAATCGCCCAACGTGATAGTAACATCTGGAACCTCCAAACTTGCACTCAAATGTTTACCAGGAGAAACGATATCCATTTTTTTGCCCAAATGAGAAGAAACGAATTCATTCTTGGCAAAAAATGGCTTTGACATGAAACAATGCGATGCACCAGTATCAAAAAGTACTTTTGCAGGAACATCATTAACAGGAAGGTTACCCATGATGACATCTGACGAGTCCTCTGCCTGAACTGCGTTCAACAAGTTGACCTTGGCGTGCTTGGGGTTATGCTTGACCACTGTGGTACTTGCCGATCTCACAAGAGGAGGAGGAAGACGCCTCTGATTGAAGCATTTGTTGGCATAGTGACCCTTCTGTTGGCACTTGTTGCACGTGACCTCCGAGAGCGGACGGTGATACGGAGCACTTGATCTTGGAGCTTGAGACAAAGTCTTGTTCTGAAAGCCAAGGTTGGGTGGGTGGGAAGATCCATTGCCACCTTTGCTCTTCTGCTGATAAGGCTGACGGAACGGAGGAGGAGGAAGCCAATACTTTTGCTGCTTAGCCACTTGAGTTGAGGAAGAAGGAGTTGCATCTCTGACTCGCTTCTTGGAAGCATCACACTTCAGTTGGGCAGCCTCTTGCTTCATTGCCATGTTGTAGAACTCATCATACTTCTTGGGCTCAAAGAGGACGAGAGCTAGCTGGAGTTCTTCTCTGAGACCACCCCTGAACTAGTATATCATGCTCTTCTCGTCAGGATGTCTTGCTTAGCAAAACGGGCGAGCTTCTGAAACATGATTTTGTACTGGTAAATAGACATATTACCCTGCTTCAGGTTGCGGAATTCCTCACGCTTGCTTTCAACCATGCTCTGAGGAATATGATGAGCTTTGAAGTCTTGAGGGAATTTATCCCAGGTAATCACACGGCCTCCTATGGAATCTTTGTACTGCTGAAACCATTCTGCAGCTTGGTCTTTGAGTTGGAAGGAGGCAAACTTGTCAAAGTCCTCAGGCCTGACGTTACTGCACTCGAAATGCTTGCATATGTCCACGAGCCAATCATCAGCATCTGTTGCCTCAACACAATTGCTGAAGGTCATTGGCTGGTTAGCAAGGAACTGGTTGAGTGTAGCAAACTGATTCTGATTGTTGCCATGGCCCTGGTTCCCTTGGTTGCGCTCTTGAAGAATTTGCATGATCAGCTGTGTATTTGCATTGGTAGCGGCCACCACAGCTTGCCATGCCTCCGGAGGTGGAGGTGGTGGTGGCGGATCAGGATTTAGAGTTGTGCGCATTGGAGGAGCCATCCTGAAGAGGTTGACACCTGTTAGCATCTTGACAGACAAATATTCAAGCTGAATCAAACAGATTGAAATTGCAACATAAAGTCTTCACATCCGAACAAAATGAACGAATGCAATCCAATTGAAATGGTCACATTTCCATAAATTGAGAAGCCACTTAGAATTTAGGTAGAAGAAAAACAACAAGGTACGGACAAGAACAAATACTCGGTAAGGATTACCCAATCCCAAACCAAATATCTGCAGAAGAAGAACTAGAGCTACAAGAATTCCCGCCTATGAAACTCCCGAACCTTTCTGGTTATGCAATCAGGTGTTGGGGATACAGGAGAAGCATAATATCTCACCCAAAGCTAGCAAATCCTACATCCAGCTATATCCATCCTTCAACACATAACCAAGAAACCTTCGGAAATCATTTACCTCAACCTTCGAAAAGCATCCGTTATACGAGTTATGGCAATACTCCTGAACTCCCGCCCCAGTACAGGGTGGCGTCGACGTTATCTCACCAACAACTGCATAAAATAGATTTTCGATGTTTGCGAAACTCAGGTATTCCAGAATCTCAACGATAAAATTGTGACGACAACACCTCAGAGCTCAACTCCCTGGGACACTGCCACAACCCCTAAATGACAGGAGGCACCAAGAACAATGTTCTCATCACAAATCGATGGGAACGATTCCAAGATACCCGCGTGATCCTAATTTTTTTTTTAAATTTGAGAAGAGAAGAGTCAAAACTCTATGTCAGGAAGTCTCACCAGAGCGGCGAAGGGACTGGGGAGTAAAACGAATTCCTAACTCTCCGATATATAATTCCTAAATGACTCAAAACATTTTTCTGGACTCAACAACGCCAACGATTCGATCAAGCAGGGGGCTCCTAAGGTCGGGGAAGGCTCTGATTACCAACTTGTAATGCCCTCGATGCGGCTATATCTCCTACGTGTCGAAGCACGACTTAGAGGCATAACCGCATTGAAAGCTATGTCGCAAGTAAGGTAATCTTCACAACAACCCATGTAAATAAATAAAAGGGGAAAAGATACATAGTTGGCTTACACTCGCCACGTCACACAAATACATAAATAGCATTACATTCATCCAATACACTCATGGTCCGACTACAGTACCAAAATAAAGATCAACCCCCACATGCGACAAAGTCCCTGATCGCCCCAACTGGGCACCACTACTGATCATCTGGGAAAGACACATAGTAACGGCGAGAGTCTTCATCGAACTCCCGCTTGAGCTCGGTCATGTCATCTGGAACGGTATCATCGGTCCCTGCATCTGGTTTTGGAAGTAAACTGTGAGTCACGGGGACTCAGCAATCTCACACCCTCGCGATCAAGACTATTTAAGCTTATAGGTAAGGCAAGGTATGATGTGGAGCAGCAGCAAGCGACTATCATATATGGTGGCTAACATACGGAAAAGAGAGCGAGAAGAGAAGGCAAAAGCACGGTCGAACAACTATGATCAAGAAGTGAACCTAGAACAACCTACGTCAAACATTACTCCAACACCGTGTTCACTTCCCGGACTCCGCCGAGATGAGACCATCACGGTTACACACGCGGTTGGTGCATTTTAATTAAGTTAAGTTTCATGTTATCTACAACCGGACATTAACAAATTCCCATCTGCCCATAACCGCGGGCACGGCTTTCAAAAGTTCAAATCTCTATAGGGGAGTCCCAACTTAACCCATCACAAGCTCTCACGGTCAACGAAGGATATTCCTTCTCCCAAGACAATCCGATCAGACTCGGCATCCCGGTTACAAGTCATCCTCGACAATGGTAAAACAAGTCCAGCAACACCACCCGAATGTGCCGACAAATCCCGATAGGAGCTGCACATATCTCGTTCTCAGGGCACACTCAGATAGGTGAAGCATCGAGTAAAACCAACCCTCAAGTTGCCCCGAGGTGGCCCCGCAGGCTGCCCAGTCCGGACCAACACTCAGAGGAGCACTGGCCCAGGGGGGTTTAAATAAAGATGACCCTTGGGCTCCGGAAACCCAAGGGAAAAGAGGCTAGGTGGAAAATGGTAAAACCAAGGTTGGGCATTGCTGGAGGAGTTTTATTCAAGGCGAACTGTCAAGGGGTTCCCATTATAACCCAACCGTGTAAGGAACGCAAAATCTGGGAACATAACACCGATATGATGAAAACTAGGGCGGCAAGAGTGGAACAAAGCACTAGCCATAAGGCCGAGCCTTCCACGCTTTACCAAGTATATAGGTGCATTAAGATAAACAAGATAATATTGTGATATCCCAACAATAAACAATGTTCCAACAAGGAACGATCTCCAATCTTCACCTGCAACTAGCAACGCTATAAGAAGGGCTGAACAAAGCGGTAACATAGCCAAACAACGATTTGCTAGGACATGGTGGGTTAGAGGTTTGACATGGCAATATGGGAGGCATGATAAGCAAGTGGTAGGTATCGTAGCATAGGCATAGCAAAAGAGCGAGCATCTAGCAAGCAAAGATAGAAGTGATTTCGAAGGTATGGTCATCTTGCCTGCAAAGTTTTCAGAGTTGACTTGATCCTCGTACGCGAACTCAACGGGCACCTCGTTCACAAAATCGTCTCCCAGCTCTACCCAAACAAGAACAACAAGCAAAAGGAGCACAATCAACCATGTGCAATGCTCAAGCAATATGATGCAAACATGGTATGATATGCGGGATGCGATATGTGATGCATATGCATGATTTGACAAGGAATGATTGAAGCTGGCCTCAACTTGGAAAACCAAGAGTTCCACTGGAAAGGGGAGTTTATTTCGGTCGAAATCGATATAAAGATCACCGGAATCGGATGCACGGTTTGGAAATGGCAAGCAAAACAAATATGGCACCGGTCTGCGATAATCAGCAAGTAGCCATCTAAATGCAACAAGAACAACATGCTACAGCACTCAAACATGACAACAAAATACATGGCAGGGATGCACACATGATGCTTGACAAAAGATGAACATTGAGCTACGGCTAATTCATTCGTTAACAGGTTCAAACAAGCATGGCAAAAGTGGAAATGATAACAGGTTTCAGACTTAGCGAAATTAATACAACTCTGGAATTTATCATCAGGAAGCACATGTTAGAGCATGAAAACTACATGCTACAGGTACTTAACGTGGCAAAGCAAGGAATGGCATGAAGCTACTCTAAGCACTTAACAAAAGTCCCTTAGTGACCTTGAGCCAAAAGGGATCAGAAAATACAATTGCAAGCATGCGAACATGGCAAAAACATAAACAGATTCAGACTTAGTGAAAAACTGGAGCATACAAAATAGTTAACGAGTAGGCATGTTTACGAGCTCGATGCACTCACTACAGAGCATTGCATGACAAACTAAGCATACACCCATGAAGAAGACATGACATAGAAGCTAGACATGGCAAGAACAACATCATAGCATGCACGGATCAATAACAACATCCTCGGCAAAATCGCTAAACATGTCAACAATCTGCCAGGAACATTTTATAATAAAAGTAGAGCTCGATTGACTCAAGCTAGGATGCTCCATAATTGCAAACAAAGACATGGATGCAAAACATCCTTACTGATCATCCTCAAAAGAGGCACGGATCCCTAGGAAACAACATGAACATATGGCATAAAAACAAAAGCAGGACAAGGACTTAGTGAAATTCCAAGTCCCTGAGATCAGCATCAGCGATTATGCTACTTTGCAAGCTTGTGCTAGTCACCACAAATATCACAAAAATACATGGCATACACCCCTGTAAAGATGGCATGACATTCTACAAAACACAAGTGGAGCTCAGGATCATATCATGCACACATTAAACATGGCAAAAATGACAAAAGGCCATTTGCTGAAACAGATCTGACAAATTCATCACATAGCCCTCTTCCAACAGCATTTTGGGCATCAAGGTGAGCTCAAATGAAAATGATGCAATGAGATGAAATGATGTACTCGTCGAGACGAACATTTTGATATGCTACACGCACGAATCGAAGTTACGGATGCAGAGTTATGGCATGTCAAAGGTAGCAAAAAATCTAGGGTTCGGGGAGGAAAAAGTCAACCTCCCGATCCAAATCTGTATCCACTGTAGCAGAACTGTAGTGGCGCGGATTCCGATGTTCGTCTGTGACCGAGGAACTCGTCGGAGACATCGGGAACGCCGGAGGGGGGTCGCCGGAGGGGAGCTTCGCGGGGCCGGCGCGGAGCTTGGCGTCGGCGGACGAGGGCGGCGGCGCGTGGCTGTTCGCCGGAGCTCGCGTCATCGATGGCGGAGCTCGCCGGCGTCGGTGTCGTTGCTGGGCGGCTCGGGCGGCGAGGCGGGCCGCGGGAGGGGAAAGCGCGGGGAGACGGCGGCCCGGTCGGGCGCGGGGAAGGGCCGGCGCTGGGCCTTTGGGCCCGCGTCGGTGGGAGGCGGCGATGCGGTCCCCCGGGACAGGTGGAGGCTCAGGGTTGGCAGCGGCGGTTTCGTCCGGCGCGGACAGACGTGTCCACGCGCGGAGAGGAAGAGGAGCTAGGTTTAGGGTAGGGAAGACCCGAAAATTTCGGGGAAGACCTAGTTTTATAGGTAGGAGGAGCTAGGAAGCTCCAAATGCGGTACGGTTTTCGGCCACGCGATCGTGATCGAACGCTCTAGACGGTGGAGGGGTTTTTGCTGGGTTTTGGGCCAAATTGGAAGGGTGTTGGGCTGCAACACACACGAGGTCTTTTCGGTCCCTCGGTTAACCATTGGAATATCAAACGAAGTCCAAATGGCACGAAACTTGACAGGCGGTCTACTAGTAGTAAACCAAGGCCGCATGACAAGTATCGGTCCAATCCGAAAACGTTTAACACCCGCACACGAAAAGAGGTAGAAAGGGACACCGGCTGACATAGGAGCGCCGGAATGCTGAACGGACAACGAGGAAAATGCTCGGATGCATGAGACGAACACGTATGCAAATGCAATGCACATGATGACAAGATATGAGATGCATGACAAAGACAACAACACATGGGGACAAAAACCCGACAACAGAGAAAATAAAAATAACTTAGGCCGGAAACAGCAAGAGTTGGAGTACAGATAAGGTAAATTACATCCGGGGTGTTATAGCCCTCCCCCCTCGAGGGCCCCTCATGGCTCCACCGACCTACTTCTTACTCCTATATATGTTCATATACCCCGAAAACATCCAGGAGCACCACGAAACCCTATTTCCACTACCGGAACCTTCTATACCCAAGAGATCCCATCTTGGGGCCTTTTCCGGAGCTCCGCCGGAGGGGGAATCAATCACGGAGGGCCTCTACATCAACTCCATGGCCCCTCTGATGATGTGTGAGTAGTTTACCTCAGACCTTTAGGTCCATAGTTATTAGCTAGATGGCTTCTTCTCTCTCTTTGAATCTCAATACAAAGTTCTCCTCGATCTTCTTGGAGATCTATTCGATGTAACTCTTTTTGCGGTGTGTTTGACGAGATCCGATGAATTGTGGGCTTATGATCAAGTCTATCAATGAACAATATTTGATTCTTCTCTGAGAAATTTTATGTATGATTTAATTATCTTTTCAAGTCTCTTCGAATTATTAGTTTGGTTTGGCCTACTAGATTGATCTTTCTTGCAATGGGAGAAGTGCTTAGCTTTGGGTTCAATCTTGCGGTGCTCGATCCCAGGGACAGAAAGGGAAACGACACATATTGTATTGTTGCCATCGAGGATAAAAAGATGGGGTTTATATCATATTGCTTGAGTTTATCCCTCTACATCATGTCATCTTGCCTAATGTGTTACTTTGTTCTTATGAACTTAATACTCTAGATGCATGCTGGATAGCGGTCGATGTGTGGAGTAATAGTAGTAGATGCAAAATCGTTTCAGTCTACTTGTCGCGGACGTGATGCCTATATACATGATCATGCCTAGATATTCTCATAATTATTCACTTTTATACCAATTGCTCGACAGTAATATGTTCACCCACCGTAATACTTATGCTATCTTGAGAGAAGCCACTAGTTAAACCTATGGCCCCCGGGTCTATCTTTCATCATACAAGTTTGCCATCTATTTTATTTTGCAATCTTTACTTTTAATCTATATCATAAAAATACAAAAAATATTTTTCTTATTATTATTATCTCTATCAGATCTCACTCTCGTAAGAGACCGTGAAGGGATTGACAACCCCTTTATCGCGTTGGTTGCGAGGTTCTTATTTGTTTGTGTAGGTATGAGGGACTTGCGTCTAGTCTCCTACTGGATTGATACCTTGCATCTCAAAAACTGAGGGAAATACTTACGCTACTTTGCTGCATCACCCTTTCATCTTCAAGGGAAAACCAACGCAGTGCTCAAGAGGTAGCAGCTACCACCTTGCTTGAGTAACCTCGTTGGTTTCCACTCCAGCCACGACTTCCGTGATGCATCGACCGTTACAACTGTGGGGGGTGCCCATCAGCTTGCCTTCGGATTCTTCTCCAGTCTCACCGTCTGCATCGCTATGTTGTGACTGCGGGGGGATGTTGAGTATCGTGATTATTAGGAAAGCTAGGATAGCGTAGGATATTATTCTACCTTGTCTTGTACTCCAAAATGATTATGTACTTCTATATATATGCCCACGAGGCTCAAGCAATACATCAAACTATTTTACCAAATCCCCCTCTCTCCCTTCTAACAAATATACCTGACTTGGAACCAAGGGAAACAAGACGAGATTCCATGTTCACTTATCAATTCCAAAATGAATCGAATTTGTGAACTTGATAATGATATTACTCCTCTTCCTTGCGGCTCCCCAGTGCCTAGTGATTTCTCGTGCTCGATTCATACCATTCTAGTATATCTACTCGGCTATCCTTAGAAAAGTCAAAAGATAAGGGGCTCAACCTATGGCAATCCTACTACCATCAGCTGTCACATTCGTTCCCACTTAGCGCAGGGATGGATCAAGTAATTGGTGATTCTTTTCAAGGTCAGATGCTTTTTGGGTTTATTTTCTAAAAAATCTTCATTTTGATCGAAAAAAACCGGGGTTAGGTGAATGCGCTGGTACTCTTGATCTGGCTACTCCATGTAAATTTCCTCATCCAACTCCCCATCAAGGAAAGCCTATTATGAGTCATTTGATACTTGTGAACCATGCCTCATGGGCAAGATCACTAAAACTCCGTTATCCGGAACAATGGAGCGAGCTAATGACTTATTGGAAATAATACATACCGATGTATGCGGTCCGATGAGTGTTGAAGTATGCGGTGAGTATCATTATTTTCTGACCTTCATAGATGATTTGAGTAGGTATGGGTGTATCTACTTGATGAAACACAAGTCTGAAACATTTGAAAAGTTTAAAGAATTTTAGAGTGAAGTGGAGAATCAACGTTGCAAGAAAATAAAGTTTCTACAATCTAGTCACGGAGGCGAATATTTGAGTTACGAGTTTGGCTCTCATTTAAAACAATGTAGAATTGTTTCACAACTCACGCCACATGGAACACCACATCATAATGGTGTATACGAACGTCGTAACCGTACTTTATTGGATATGGTGCATTCTATGATATCTCTTACTGATTTACCACTATCATTTTGGGGTTATGCATTAGAGACAGCCGCATTCACGTTAAATACGGAACCGTCTAAATCCATTGAGACAACACCATATGAACTATGGTTTGGCAAGAAACATAAGTTGCCATGTCTTAAAGTTTGGGGTTGCGACACTTATGTCAAAAGGCTTCAGCCTGATACGCTCGAACCCAAATTGGAGAAGTGCGTCTTCATAGGATACCCTAAGGAAACCATTAGGTACACCTTCTGACGGTGTCCACTAGGGGGTACTCACCACGTCATCTCCCGACCAGCTGGATCGGGCCGAGGACCCTCATGGTGGTTCACTCATGGGCCACTTTGGGCATCTGCTACCTCTTGAGCACTGCGTTGGTTTTCCCTTGAAGAGGAAAGGGTGATGCAGTAAAGTAGCGTAAGTATTTCCCTCAGTTTTTGAGAACCAAGGTATCAATCCAGTAGGAGACTACACGCAAGTCCCTCGTACCTACACAAACAAATAAGAACCTCGCAACCAACGCGATAAAGGGGTTGTCAATCCCTTCACTGTCACTTAAGAGAGTGAGATCTAATAGAGATAATAATAAGATAAATATTTTTGGTATTTTTATGATATAGATTGCAAAGTAAAATAGATGGGAAACTTTATATGATAAAAGATAGACCCGGGGGCCATAGGTTTCACTAGTGGTTTCTCTCAAGATAGCATAAGTATTACGGTGGGTGAACAAATTACTATCGAGCAATTGATAGAAAAGTGAATAATTATGAGAATATCTAGGCATGATCATGTATATAGGCATCACGTCCGCGATAAGTAGACCGAAACGATTCTGCATCTACTACTATTACTCCACACATCGACTACTATCCAGCATGCATCTAGAGTATTAAGTTCATAAGAACAGAGTACGCATTAGGCAAGATGACATGATGTAGAGGGATAAACTCAAGCAATATGAGACAAACCCCATCTTTTTATCCTCGATGTCAACAATACAATACGTGTCGTTTCCCTTTTTGTCACTTGGATCGAGCACCGCAAGATTGAACACAAATATAAGCACTTCTCCCATTGCAAGAAAGATCAATCTAGTAGGCCAAACCAAACTGATAATTCAAAGAGACTTGCATAGATAACCAATCATACATAGAAGATTTCAGAGAAGAATCAAATATTGTTCATAGATAAACTTGATCATAAACCCACAATTCATCGGATCTCGACAAACACACCGCAAAAAGAGTTACATCGAATAGATCTCCAAGAAGATCGAGGAGAACTTTGTATTGAGATTTAAAGAGAGAGAAGAAGCCATCTAACTAATAATTGTGGACCCGAAGGTTTGAGGTAAACTACTCACACATCATCGGAGAGGCTATGGTGTTGATGTAGAAGCCCTCCGTGATTGATTCCCCCTCCGGTGGAGCTCCGGAAAAGGCCCCAAGATGGGATCTCTTGGGTACAGAAGGTTGCGGCGGTGGAAATATGGTTTCATGGTGCTCATGGATGTTTTCGGGGTATATTAACATATATAGGAGAAAGAAGTAGGTCAACGGAGGCACGAGGGGCCCACGAGGGGGAGGGCGTGCCCAGGGGGTAGGCGCGCCCCTGCCTTGTGGTCGCCTCGTTTGTTTCTTGACGTCCACTCCAAGTCCCCTAGGTCACGTTTGTTCCAAAAATAACTCTCCCGAAGGTTTCATTCCATTTGGATTCCATCTGATATTCCTTTTCTGCGAAACACATAAATAGGCAAAAAACAGCAATTTGCACTGGGCCTTGGGTTAGTAGGTTAGTCCCCAAAATAATATAAAAGTGCTTAGTAAAGCCCATTAAACATCCAAAACAGATAATATAATAGCATGGAACAATAAAAAATTATAGATACATTGGAGACGTATCAAGCATCTCCAAGCTTAATTCTTGCTCGTCCTCGAGTAGGTAAATGATAAAAACAGAATTTTCGATGTGGAATGCTACCTAGCATATTTCTCATTGTAATTTTCTTTATTGTGGCATGAATGTTCAGATCCGAAAGATTCAAGACAAAAGTTTAATATTGACATAAAAATAGTAATACTTCAAGCATACTAACAAAGCAATCATGTCTTCTCAAAATAACATGGCCAAAGAAAGTTATCCCTACAAAATCATATAGTCTGGCTATGCTCTATCTTCATCACACAAAGTATTTAATCATGCACAACCCCGATGACAAGCCAAGCAATTGTTTCATACTTTTCGTGTTCTCAAACTTTTTCAATCTTCACGCAATACATGATCGTGAGCCATGGACATAGCACTATAGGTGGAATAGAATGGTGGTTGTGGAGAAGACAAAAAGGAGAAGATAGTCTCACATCAACTAGACATATCAACGGGCTATGGAGATGCCCATCAATAGATATCAATGTGAGTGAGTAGGTATTGCCATGCAACGGATGCACTAGAGCTATAAGTGTATGAAAGCTCAACAAAAGAAACTAAGTGGGTGTGCATCCATCTCGCTTGCTCATGAAGACCTAGGGCATTTTGAGGAAGCCCATCATTGGAATATACAAGCCTTGTTCTAAATGGAAAATTCCCACAAGTATATGAAGGTGACAACTTAGGAGACTCTCTATCATGAAGATCATGATGCTACTTTCAAGCACAAGTGTGGTAAAAGGATAGTAACATTGTCCCTTCTCTCTTTTTCTCTCATTTTTTCTTTTTTTATTTGGGCCTTTTCTCTTTTTTTATGGCCTCTTTTTCTTTTTTTTTCATCTGGAGTCTCATCCCAACTTGCGGGGGAATCATAGTCTCCATCATCCTTTCCTCACTTGGGACAATGCTCTAATAATTATGATCATCACACTTTTATTTACTTACAACTCAAGAATTACAACTCGATTCTTAGAACAAAATATGACTCTATGTGAATGCCTCCAGCGGTGTACCAGGATATGCAATGAATCAAGAGTGACATGTATGAAAGAATTATGAACGGTGGTTTTGCCACAAATACGATGTCAACTACATGATCATGCAAAGCAATATGACAATAATGAAGCGTGTAATAATAACGGAACGGTTGGAAGTTGCATGGCAATATATCTCGGAATGGCTATGGAAATGCCATAATAGGTAGGTATGGTGGATGTTTTTAGGAAGGTATATGGTGGGTTTAAGGTACCGACGAAAGTTGTGAAGTACTAGAGAGGCTAGCAATGGTGGAAGGGTGAGAGTGCGTATAATCCATGGACTCAACATTAGTCACAAAGAAATCACATACTTATTGCAAAAATTTATTAGTTATTGAAACAAAGTACTACGCGCATGCTCCTAGGGGGATAGATTGGTAGGAAAAGACCATCACTCATCCCCGACCGCCACTCATAAGGAAGACAATCAATAAATAAATCATGCTCCGACTTCATCACATAACGGTTCACCATATGTGCATGCTACGGGAATCACAAACTTCAGAACAAGTATTTCTCAAATTCACAACTACTCAACTATCATGACTCTAATATCACCATCTTCATACCTCAAAACAATCATCAAGTATCAAACTTCTCATAGTATTCAATGCACTTTTTATCATAGTTTTTATTATATCCATATTAGGAATAATTCTTAACCAAAGAAAATTACCATGCTGTTCCAAAAGACTCTCAAAATAATATAAGTGAAGCATGCACTAGTAGAAAATAGGGCTTTGGTTCTGGCATGGCAAGCCCATTAGTCCCGGTTCAGTCACGAACCGGGACCAATCGGGGCATTCGTCCCGGTTCGTGAGCCCAGGGGGGCGGCCGGGGCCTCGTGGGCATTGGTCCCGGTTTTTGGCACGAACCGGGAGCAATGGACCTCGCTCCTGGCCCACAACCATTGGTCCTGGTTCTTGGCTTGAACCGGGATAGAAGGCAGGGCTTTAGTCCCGTTTCCTGGCACAAACCGGGACAAATGAGTTGCCTATATATACCCCATCGCCGCAACAGAGCACTCCACAGTGCTCTGCTTTTTCTGGCTGGTGAGGAGAGGGCATTTGTGTGCTCTAGCTCACCTCCTATGCACATGAGGTGTTTGATGAAGTGCCCGAGCCACACTAGTTAAGCTTTCTCCTCTCGAAGCTCGACCTCCAAGCTCCATTTTCCCCAAGATTTGCATAGGTTTAGCGGTCCGTCCCGTCCCGTCCCGTCCCTGTCTTCACCGCCGTCGATCGACCGCGCCGATCTCGTCGCCGGCACCACCGTGGTGAGCCTCTTGTTCTTATCTTCTTTTTGAAAGAAAATAATTCTTACTTTAGATAGATACTTGTCTAATTTTCTAAATTTTATTATTGCTTGTTATTATATAGTGCGATGGTTTTGGTATCTGCCCCCGTCGGCCCTCGTCCTATCTATGATTCAGATGTGGAATATATCATCTTTTTACAACTATTTGGTTCATTTATTTTTATGACAATTATGCCTACCAATGTGTGACATAGATTTTATTTATGTAGGAGGTAGTTGAACCGGAAATTTCAACCTACCCTATTCTCGAGAGGTTAAATTTAGTTGAAGAAGAAAACAATTACTTGAAGGAAAAAAATTGAGGAGGAGAAGATGATATTGGAGTTGCATGTTGCGGATGTCGTCGATGATCACAAGATCAAGAAGGATGCAATGCGGTTGAAGATTAGAAAGATTAGAAAATATGCCATTCATACCAAGGCTTGGTATCATTATGCCGTTGCATCAATTTTTACCTTGGTTGTGATTACGACCGCATTTGTTGTTGCATTGAAAGGTTTTACATATTTTCAATGTATGGTTTAAGTAGATGCTCTGGAGAGCTATATGTTGTTCAATGAGAACTATGTACGTACTTTTTTTTAATGTAACCGTCTCTACTTTCTTGCACATGCTATGTGGATGAAATGATGATACCGTGCCAACTTTCAACCTTTTCAGAGTTCATTTGAAATGCTTTTCAATTTCAGGGTCTTATAGCTCAAAATAATCAGTAAATGCATGAAAAATAACAAATGAAGTCAGAAAGGGTTGAAAATTGATGATGTGGCTTTGAATGGTGCATTTTGAACACAGGAAAACTATGGAGTTGAAATAAGTTAAAAAAATGAAATCCATTTGTAACAGACGAGTTTCCGTACGAAACCCTGATACTTCGAAAAAGAATGTCCGTTGTGTACACGAAGTGCATCCACTTTTTGTCGTAACCCTCTCTACTTTCTTGCACATGCTATGTGGATGAAATTATGATACAATGCAAACTTTCAACCTTTTCAGAGTTCATTTGAAATGCTTTTCAATTTCAGGCTCTTATAGCTCAAGATAATCAGTAAATGCATGAAAAAACAAATGAAGTCAGAAAGGGTTGAAAATTGATGATGTGGCTTTGAATGGTGCAATTTGAACACAGAAAACTGTGGAGTTCAAATAAGTTAAAAAAAGAAATCCCTTTGTAACAGACGAGTTTCCGTATGGAACCCTGATACTTCGAAAGAGATTGTCCGTTGTGTACATGAAGTGCATCCAGTTTTTGCTGTAGCCCTCTCTAGTTTCTTGCACATGCTTTGTGGATGAAATGACGATACCATGCCAACTTTCAACGTTTCCAGAGTTCATTTGAAATGCTTTTCAATTTCAGGGTCTTATAACTCAAAATAATCTGTAAATGCTTGAAAAATAACAAATGAAGTCAGAAAGGGTTGAAAATTGATGATGTGGATTTGAATGGTGCATTTTGAACATAGAAAAACTATGGAGTTCAAATAAGTTAAAAAATGAAATCCCTTTCATTGTTGAGGAAATCGTTAACTGCTAGCTGCTCGGTCGGCTGGTGAGTAGGGGATTAATAGGCTAATCGGCAAGTTAATCGGCCATTTAATCAATTAAACGAATGATTTATCGGGTAATCGGCTACTCGAGTTCCATATGAGTAGGCATTAATCGGCAAGTTAACTGGTTAATCAGATGAATTCTTGAACATTGATCCCTTTTTAACTGACGAGTTTCCGTATGAAACCCTGATACTTCGAAAGAGATTGTCCGTTGTGTACACGAAGTGCATCCAGTTTTTTCCGTAACCCTCTCTACATTATTGCACATGCTATGTGGATGAAATGATGATACCATGCCAATTTTCAACCTTTTCAGAGTTCATTTGGAATGCTTTCAATTTCAGGGTCTTATGGCTCAAAATAATTAGTAAATGTATGAAAAATAACAAATGAAGTCAGAAAGGGTTGAAAATTGATGATGTGGCTTTGAATGGTGCATTTTCAACAGAGAAAAACTATGGAGTTGAAATAAGTTAAAAAATGAAATCCCTTTGTAACAGACGAGTTTCCGTACGAAACCGTGATACTTCGAAAGAGAGTGTCCGTTGTGTACACGAAGAGCATCCAGTTTTTGTCATAACCCTCTCTACTTTCTTGCACATGATATGTGGATGAATGATGATACCATGCAAACTTTCAACCTTTTCAGAGTTCATTTGAAATGCTTTTCAATTTTAGGGTCTTATAGCTCAAAATAATCTGTAAATGCATGAAAAATAACAAATGAAGTCAGAAAGGGTTGAAAATTGATGATGTGGCGTTGAATGGTGCAATTTGAACACAGAAAACTATGGAGTTCAAATAAGTTAAAAAAGAAATCCCTTTGTAACAGACGAGTTTCCGTATGAAACCCTGATACTTCGAAAGAGATTGTCCGTTGTGTACACGAAGTGCATCCAGTTTTTGCTGTAGCCCTCTGTTGACACACGAACACGTCACGTGTACCCTCGACGCCGGGGGTGATGCACCGCAGCTCACGTCGAAGGAGACCCGACCGACAGCGCGATACGTAAGACAGTCGACGGGCGCTTTTGCAGACCCGAAAACCCCACACCCACGGGAGGGACCCCGTCAGGGAGTGCGGCGGCTATGGGCTGCCCTAGGTCGATTCGCTCGCCCCTAGAGCCTCGGGATTCATGGCTCTCAAATGCGAAGAACAGCGAAGAACGAGATAGAAAAACGGTGGAGAGATAAAACGTAGATGAAAAAGTAGTATATTGATTTGTTCGATTGTGTGTTGTTCAATCGGCCGTCACCCCCAACATATATAAGAGGTGGCTGGACTTCCCGTACAAGCAAAGGATTTATCTAGGATTTCCTTACAAGAAAATTAGATCAATTCACGGCCTAGAATCCTAGTTCTGGTCCCACTCGGATTCAGCCCGAATCTGGTCCAATCTTCTGTCTTGCTCCTTGCGTGGGCTGTGGAATCTGCATATGACTTCCGATGGAGACGGTTCAAATATCAATTATGTGTGCTTCGACGAGGCCAACAATCCGTATGTTGATCACTTTTCCAAATAAGGCCATCTTGAATACTCCACGGGGTCATCTCTAATTTCGAGTCGGACTCGTTCATGTAGCTGACTGGACCGTCCGACTCTTGCAGCGTCTCTGCAGGTCGTATACTACGTCAGATGATGATGACTCAAAAAGCAAAGTTGACCGTTTCGACGTTACGAACAACTCCTGTGTTGAACACTTCTTCATCCGAAGCCATCTAGATAAGTATTTGAGCCCATCTTCAGCATCTGGTCGGATTGGCCTCGACAGTTTCTACTGTTCACGGCAGCAAGCTTTCCGGCAAGGTTACTGTTCACGGCGGCAAGCTTTCCCCGGCAGGTTACTGTTCACGGCGGCAAGCTCTCCCCCGGCAAGGTTACTGTTCACGGCGGCAAGCTTTCCCCGGCAAGGTTACTGTTCACGGCGGCAAGCTTTCCCCGGCAAGGTTACTGTTCACGGCGGCAAGCTTTCCCCGGTAAGGTTACTGTTCACGGCGGCAAGCTTTCCCCGGCAAGGTTACTGTTCACGGCGGTAAGCTCTCCCCCGGCAAGGTTACTGTTCACGGCGGCAAGCTTTCCCCGGCAAGGTTTTTGAGGCAGTAAACGACCTCGGATGAAAATGTGTCCAAAAGCAAAGTTGACCAATTTGACGAGACGAAAAACTTTCGTGTTGAACGTTTTCCGATTCGAGGCCATCTTCTGGGCCAAAACACTCACGCATTACATCAGACACTTGCCAAGACATGTCTGGTCTTCCGCGTCATATTTCGCCTCTTGACAGGGCTGCATCCAGATAGCTCTAACTTTTGCATACGAACTCGGATTGAGATGATTTTTATATCAAAATCGACCGATTCGACGAGACGAAGACAATTCATGTAGAGCATTCCTTCATCCGAGATTGTCCTGGAGGCGTACTTGACCAAAGCACTCAGAACACCTAAACATGACAATCTGAGTGTAGTTTTGGTCTTTGATATGATGCCGAATGATTATGGTCCAAACATCAAAGTTGTTCCACTCGGCAATGTGAAATTTCTCATTTAGAATATTTTGTCATTTGAGGCCATCTGCATTGCATTCTGCATTGTGCCAAAATCAGGTGTCAACACAGGCCCCCCTGTTTTTCGGCAAAGCTTGCATGCCGAAAAATAATTTGCACCATGTTTGTTCTAAGGACGATGTCAACACTCCATCGGCCATTCATTTTTCTCAGGGCGATAATTATTTATCGGCCATGTTTGTGCTAAGGGCGATAATCGTATATCGGCCGTTGCCTACTTAGGCTTCCTGCCACACACTCGGGTGGTACTTCTTCAAATATTTGCCATTGAGAGCTCGAGGTAACAATACCCCCTGTATTGATTCCACCAAATATGAATTTCCGGGAACAACTCTTGTAATCCTAAAAGGACCTTCCCAACTTGGAGACCACTTCCCGAATTTTCTATCTCTTGAACCAATCGGTAGAATCACTTTCCAGACGAGATCACCAACTTGAAAATTCTTCAACTTGACTTTCTTATTGTAAGCCCTTGCCACCCTCAACTTATCTCTCTCTCTATGGCATTCAAAGCAGCCAAATGTTTATCAGCAACCTCATCAATGTTGTCCATCATCAAGTTATAGAAGTCTATTGCCAATAAATCATTTTGTTTGGCTATTCTCAAAGCATTCAAATTTACTTCCACTGGTAAAACAACCTCCTGACCATATACTAGCTCATATGGAGTCACTTTCGTAGCACCATGCCTTGAGATTCTATGTGCCCATAATGCCTCAGACAACAAATCATGCCATCTCCTTGGATTATCCTCAATCTTCTTCTTGATGAGCTTGATTAAAATTTTATTGCTAGACTCAGCTTGTCCATTAGCTTGGGCATAATATGGGGAGGAATTGAGAAACTTTATGTTATAAGATTCGGCAAACTCTCTGACTTGGTGTGACATAAAAGATGAACCTTGATCTGTAGTTAATGTTTGAGGAATACCGAATCTATGAATAATGTGCTCGGTTATGAATTTAATTACCTCCATATGCGTCATGTTCTTGAGAGGTACTGCTTCAGACCACTTAGTGAAATAATCAATTGCCACCAATACGAACCGATGGCCCTTTGAAGAAGACGGATGGATTTGCCCAATAAAGTCTAAACCCCATCCTCTGAAAGGCCACGGCTTGATAATAGGATGCAACATAGCAGCGGGAGCCAATTGAATATCACCAAATTTTTGACAAGCTTCGCACCCTTTATAATATCTGAAGCAATCATTAATCATGGTCGGCCAATAAAACCCAGCACGTCGTAATAACCATTTCATCTTGGGAGCCGACTGGTGAGTACCACAAATGCCTTCATGTACCTCTCCCATAGCAACTCTTGCTTGGTCCTCATCCAAGCACTTTAAAAGAACATCATCAACTGTTCGGCGATAAAGATCATCATCCCTCATAGTATATTTAAAAGCCATACGCCGAACAGCCCTGTCCACCCTTTCACTCGGATTACGCAAGTAAGAAACAATGGGCTTCCTCCAGTCGGAATTGTCACCTGCACCAGATTTTTTGTTAATGACCGAATCAGTGGGTTCTGGTTCGGCCTCTTCTATACTGGTAAGACAAGACATCGGATTTTGAGAAATATGAAACATGCCATGATCAACATGGTATCCAGATGCTTGTTGTGCCAACTCATTTGCTTTCCAGTTGTCATGTCTAGATATATGTGCAATGCTAAAACAATCCAAAGTAGAGATTATATCTAGACATTTATCAAGATAAACATTAAGTGATTCGTCCAAACACTGAAAGACTTTGGATATTTGCTGTACCACTAGTAACGAATCACCATAAGCCTCAATATGTGTAACACCTATAGCAAGTAACATCTCTAGGCTGAATAACAATGCTTCATATTCGGCTTGATTGTTTGTGCAAAAATATTCTAAGCGGCATGAGGCTTCAAAAACAGCACCATGAGGAGATATATAAACAATACCAACACCTTGGCCATTGCTACAAACTGACCCATCAAATTATAATATCCATGGTACTAATGAAATAAGGTTCATATCAACATCATGCTTGTCATTAATCCGATGTTCAACAATGAAATTAGCAACAATTTGGTCTTTCATGGACTTTAGAGATTCATAAGCCAAATCATATTCAATCAAAGCATAAGCCCACTTGCCAATTCTACCACTAAGAATTGGCCTATGGAACATGTATTTAATGACATCGGTTTGACAAGCTACTACACAAGCACTCGGCACTAAATAATGTCTCAGTTTTGTGCAAGCATAATATAAGCATAGACATTATTTCTCAATAAATGTATACCTTGTCTCTGCGTCCAATAAGCGGCGGCTCAAATAAGTGATGGCATGCTCTTTTCCTTCGGTCTCTTGAGTTAGAACAGCACCAATAACTTCTTGCTCTGCTGCAATGTAAAGTCTGAAGGGTTCCCTATGCTTGGGTGCTCTCATCACCGGAGGAGTGCACAAATAATTCTTGATCATATCAAATGCTTCTTGATGTTTTGCCCCCCAAGTGAAATCAGCATCATCCTTTAACCGAAGGATAGGAGTAAATGCATCAACTTTCCCTGACAGATTAGCTATGAACCTTCTCAAATAGTTGACCTTGCCAAGGAACTTTTGCGTATCTTTCTTGCATGTTGGAGCCTCCACTTTCTGTATAGCCTCTATCTTTTTGGGATCAATCTCTATGCCATCTTCATGAATAATGAAACCCAAAAACTTGCCAGCTGACACGCCAAAAGCACACTTCAAAGGATTCATCTTCAGTCCATACTTTTTCATTCTTTCAAAAGCTAAACGCAAATCGGCCAAGTGAGATTCAAAAGCATCCGATTTGACACCAATATCATCAATATAAACTTCAAGTATGATACCGAGTAAATCATGGAAAATCAAATTCATAGCCCTTTGATATGTGGCTCCAGCATTTTTTAATCCGAATGTCATCACTGTCCACTCGAATAAACCAACGAAACCAGGGCATCGAAAAGCAGTCTTGTACATGTCCTCTTCGGCCATAAAAATTTGATTGTATCCCGCATTACCATCTAGAAAGCTAATAACCTTATGCCAGGAAGCATCATTAATAAGCATATCGGCTATTGGCATAGGATACTCATCTTTGGGTGTAGCCCTATTCAAATCTCTGAAATCAATGCACACCCTCAACTTGCCGGATCCTTTCTTCTCCACTGGGACAATGTTAGAAATCCACTCGGTGTACCTGCAAGGTCAAATGAAATTAGCTTCAAGCAGTCGACCGATCTCTTCCTTGATCCGGTCATATGTTTTCGGATTAAATTTTCTGGCCGACTGTTTATAAGGTCTAAAACCGGCCTTTATAGGCAACCGATGCTCCACTAGCTCTCGGCTTAACCCTGGCATCTCATGATATTCCCATGCAAAGCAACAAACATATTCTTTCAATAGCTCGATTAACTTAGCTTTACAATCGGCTTTCAAATTTTTGTTTATAAATGTCAGTCGAGTGACTGAACCATCTCCAATATCTACCTCTTCTAATGGATCGGCCGACGTAAAACCTTGTCCAAGTTTATCCATGTCATCCAACTCCTCTATAGACTCATACATATCGTTCTCGCTGGACCGATATTTCACAAGACATTTTTGTAACCACTCAGAGCTAGAATCCATTTAAACATATCATACCTTGGAGCCGATTGCATTCAGTCGGCTTTAAAGAGACGGGCACAAAACCATGCTTGGTTGCGCTGAGAAAATCAAACTCTGATAAGTCACGTCCCGTCAAGCAAGTAGCATTGGGATGTTGCCAATCCACCGATGCATCGGCCAAAGCAACACAGGCCGAGTTATCCGCATGAATGAATTCCACTTCATCATCAACCCACTGAATCAAAAACTGGTGCATAGTGGATGGCACGCACTGGTTTGCATGAACCCAATCACGGCCTAGTATGACGTTGTAGTTACCTTGCACCTCAGCGACAAAGAATGCAGTAGCCAAAGTTTTGCTTCCGACTGTAAGCTCCACATACATCACACCTTTGGCTTCAGTTTTCTCTTTGCCTTCAAACCCGTTAAGCACCATATTGGTCTTGATCAATTCTTCATCAGGCAAACCCAATTTCTTGAAGACCGAATAGGGCATAAGATTTACCACAGCACCACCATCAACAAGCATCCGACTGAGCGGCGACCCATTGATATGACCTCTGAGATATAATGGTTTCAGATGCGTTACTGGTTCTTTTGGCTTCTCGAATATCGCGTTTTAGGGCCAAAATCCAGCTGAGCCACCTCCCCTTCCTCATCTACAGCACAAAACTCAGCAGGCAAGTAATACACCATATTGATATCCATACCTTCATGAACCGGTGTAGACTCATAGTCCAACATATCAGCCTCCTCCTCAAGTGCATCCACCGATTCAGAAATTTGTCCGAGTGAAGAGGAAGCAATAGGTAACATAGACGATGCAATGATTGCGTCGTCCTTTTTTGGTAGTGTAGGTGCTGTTGTGATAGGCGTAGAGGCCACTGTATCTCGTATTTTTTTGGGCCTCCACACTTTTTTTGTAGGTACCATAGGCCGAGTGTCATTGAACAACTTATCCCTTTGCTTCTCAGCCTCTTGTTCTGCCATCTCTTGGCTCCTTAACCTCTGTAGTTTCCTCTTCTGTGTCTTTGTTAGCCCTGGAGGACACCACTTTGGCTGAGTGTATTTAGGATCTCTCGTTTTTACTCGGCTGGTGCTTGCTTCATGGTCATTAGCCGAGTGCTTTGGCGCGATAGAAAGTATCGGCTCAGTCGGTTTGCTATGCACAATTGGCTGTTGTATGGCAAATGTTTTGGTGCCCAAGATAAGTGAGTCGGCATCCGTTTTCTCCTTGCTTTTTCCTGACTCAACTGCTGCAACACTTGGTGACTTCACATGCCATTCTTTTCGGCTTTCCAGATGCATGAAATTCCCACTCGGGCACAGCTTTTTACTCTGATGGAATCCACTCGGATGGATGTCACTCGGATGGAATTCACTCGGATGGAATCCAGTCGGATGGAATCTACTTGCCCACATTTTTTCACTCGGATAGCTTCCACCTGGGTGCATCCTTACACTCGGATAATTTCCACTCGGTCGCATATTTTGACCAGCCGACTGATAGTCACCGATGTTGAGTCGGCTATTATATGAGTAATCAAGTCGATCCCACACAGATTGCCTCTGCTCTTCTGAAAACTGTGCCCTTGGTCCACTCGGTTTTGTATACCGACTGAACATATCAGCTGATGGTGAC
This sequence comes from Triticum urartu, assembly GCF_003073215.2. Lineage (NCBI taxonomy): Eukaryota > Viridiplantae > Streptophyta > Magnoliopsida > Poales > Poaceae > Triticum > Triticum urartu. The sequence continues at coordinate 78,261,541 of NC_053027.1, read as the reverse complement.
CTTGGTCGTTTCAGATGAGTCGGTCGATTGAAACTAGAACCGGTCGACTGGTTAGCATACTTGGACAGCAACATATCAAAAGTTGGCTTGATCCACTTGCGCTGCACTTTAGCTTCATTCTTCTTCCACTTGCCAACTTTTGGACTCTTGGGCTTGACAAATTTAACACGAGTATTTTCTTGCACTTGCGGTTGCCCCCCGAGTGTAGGATTCTTGATGGTGATTTTGATCACTTCCTTGCCATCGGGTTGCTTATCAAGCACAACCTGTCTCCCCAAGACCTTGTTGTCCTCCTTGTCTTTCCTGGGCTCACCGACAATGACATTAGCTTTATTAGCAGATTTGGCTACCTCCGTCCGAATGAGTAGCTTCTTCCCCTCCAAATCCATGGTATTCATTGGAAAAGGCTGTTTATCAACTTGCATTTTAGAAAAGTTTAATCGTCCGTCATTAATGGCCGATTGTATCTGTCGTCGAAAAACATTGCAATCGTTAGTAGCATGAGAAAAAGAATTATGATACTTGCAATAAGCGCGCCGTTTCAGCTCTTCAAACGGCGGCAAAGTATGAGTTATTCTAATAATTTTAGCTTGCAGCAAAGCATCAAATATTTTATCACACTTGGCAACGTTAAAAGTAAACTTCATCTCTTCATCACGATTCTTATGAATCAGTTTCAGATCATTGCAAGTAAATGGTTTGGCCTTAGATGGCCAAACAAATTCAATAGAAAAAACATCACCCTCATCGTCCGAGTGATCACTATCATATTCGATCATATTCATCTTTGGACGATCGGCTTTGTATCTATGTACTTCTTTGAGGTCTTTGCTTCGGCTTTCCTGAGCCAAAGCCCTTTGTAAGACTTGGTTGATATTTAAGAACTCATAGCCTTCTAGCTTTTCTCTGATGGGAGTTCTCAAACCACTCAGCACTAGGTCTGCCAAGTCTCTCTCGGTTATCACCAAACTAAAACACCGGTTTTTTTTCTCTAAATCTCTTGACGTAATCGGAGACCGATTCATCATGCTTCTGCTTAACCGATGTTAGATGTGACAACTTGAGTTCATTGTCGCCGCTATAAAAGTGATCATGAAACTTCTGCTCTAGCTGCGACCAAACCCGAATGGAACCATGGGGTAAAGAAGAAAACCATGAAAATGCGGTACCAGTTAATGATAAAGGAATTAAACGCACTTTCAATTCATTCAATGAGCCTGCCTCACCCAATTGTGTCAAATATTGACTAACATGCTCCCATGTGGTTTTTGTGCCTTCTCCATTAAATTTAACAAAATCAGGAATTTTATATCCTGGAGGGCACTGGATGGCATCAAAGTACTCGGGGTACGGCTTTTGGTAAATCCGATTCCGAGGTAACTCAACTCCAAAATTCTCTCGAAGCATCTTAGCCATCTCCTCTCTAAGATTAGCTAGACCATCATCCATAGTGGACGATGACGCTTGTGGCAGTGGCATAGGAGGAGTAGGGTTACTAGCTGTAGGTAAGAATTGTGGCATGTATGTCGACCCAAAATTTGGTAGTGGTCGAGTGGTTGTAGCTGTAGGTAGGGTTTGGTTCGGCGTTGCCACCGAACCTGGCATGCTCATAATAGGGTTGATGGGTGCAGTCACAATCTGATTTGTATGGGTAGGATAATAAGCCATCGACACAGGAGGCGCCGATGCAATAGGTAAAGCCAGATTAGGGTTTTGCACACTAGCAGCTACACCATCATTACCACTAGATGATTGAGATGTATTCTTCTGAGCATTAGTATTTTCTATGAAAGTTTGATAGACTAGATTGTTACCATCAGCAATACGACTTTCAATCTCAGCCCACTGCTCAGGAGAAAAGGCAGTACTTACAGAGGGTTTAACCTGTTCAGTTTGAAGAGGAGGGAACTTGATTTCTTCAATCGGAGTGATGTTGCCTTGGCGATTTTCTTGAATTTTGCAAGGAACTCCTGCAGGTCCTTCTCCTCGCGTGCCTTCTTATACTCCTCATAGACTTGGCGATGATCGGCCGATATCTCGTAAAGACTGGGCTTAATGATGTTATCGGCATCTACCTCAGATGGCTTGGGAAGATCGGACATGGTGGATGATGATGATTGATCTTCTTCCCCAGCGGAGTCGCCAAAAAGTGTGTTGACACAAGAACACGTCACGTGTACCCTCGACGCCGGGGGTGATGCACCGCAGCTCACGTCGAAGGAGACCCGACCGACAGCGCGATACGCAAGACAGTCGACGGGCGCTTTTGCAGACCCGAAAACCCCACACCCCCGGGAGGGACCCTGTCAGGGAGTGCGGCGGCTATGGGCTGCCCTAGGTCGATTCGCTCGCCCCTAGAGCCTCGGGATTCGCGGCTCTCAAACGCGAAGAACCACGAAGAACGAGATAGAAAAACGGTGGAGAGATAAAATGTAGATGAAAAAGTAGTATATTGATTTGTTCGATTGTGTGTTGTTCAATCGGCCGTCACCCCCAACATATATAAGAGGCGGCTGGACTTCCCGTACAAGCAAAGGATTTATCTAGGCTTTCCTTACAAGAAAATTACATCAATTCACGTCCTAGAATCCTAGTTCTGGTCCCACTCGGATTCAGCCCGAATCTGGTCCAATCTTCTGTCTTGCTCCTTGCGTGGGCTGTGGAATCTGCATATGACTTCCGATGGAGAAGGTTCAAATATCAATTATGTGTGCTTCGACGAGGCCAACAATCCGTATGTTGATCACTTTTCCAAATAAGGCCATCTTGATTACTCCACGGGGTCATCTCTAATTTCGAATGGACTCGTTCATGTAGCTGACTGGACCGTCCGACTCTTGCAGCGTCTCTGCAGGTCGTATACTACGTCGGATGATGATGACTCCAAAAGCAAAGTTGACCGTTTCGACGTTACGAACAACTCCTGTGTTGAACACTTCTTCATCCGAAGCCATCTAGATAAGTATTTGAGCCCATCTTCAGCATCTGGTCAGATTGGCCTCGACAGTTTCTACTGTTCACGGCAGCAAGCTTTCCCGGCAAGGTTACTGTTCACGGCGGCAAGCTTTCCCCGGCAGGTTACTGTTCACGGCGGCAAGCTCTCCCCCGGCAAGGTTACTGTTCACGGCGGCAAGCTTTCCCCGGCAAGGTTACTGTTCACGGCGGCAAGCTTTCCCCGGCAAGGTTACTGTTCACGGCAAGCTTTCCCCGGCAAGGTTACTGTTCACGGCGGCAAGCTTTCCCCGGCAGGGTTACTGTTCACGGCGGCAAGCTCTCCCCGGCAAGGTTACTGTTCACGGCGGCAAGCTTTCCCCGGCAAGGTTTTTGAGGCAGTAAACGACCTCGGATGAAAATGTGTCCAAAAGCAAAGTTGACCGTTTTGACGAGACGAAAAACTTTCGTGTTGAACGTTTTCCGATTCGAGGCCGTCTTCTGGGCCAAAACACTCACGCATTACATCAGACACTTGCCAAGACATGTCTGGTCTTCCGCGTCATATTTCGCCTCTTGACAGGGCTGCATCCAGATAGCTCTAACTTTTTCATACGAACTCGGATTGAGATGATTTTTATATCAAAATCGACCGATTCAACGAGACGAAGACAATTCATGTAGAGCATTCCTTCATCCAAGATTGTCCTGGAGGCGTACTTGACCAAAGCACTCAGAACACCTAAACATGACAATCTGAGTGTAGTTTTCGTCTTTGATATGATGCCGAATGATTATGGCCCAAACATCAAAGTTGTTCCACTCAGCAATGTGAAATTTCTCATTTAGAATATTTTGTCATTTGAGGCCATCTCCATTGCATTCTGCATTGTGCCAAAATCAGGTGTCAACACCCTCTCTAGTTTCTTGCACATGCTTTGTGGATGAAATGACGATACCATGCCAACTTTCAACGTTTCCAGAGTTCATTTGAAATGCTTTTCAATTTCAGGGTCTTATAACTCAAAATAATCTGTAAATGCTTGAAAAATAACAAATGAAGTCAGAAAGGGTTGAAAATTGATGATGTGGCTTTGAAAGTGCATTTTGAACATAGAAAAACTATGGAGTTCAAATAAGTTAAAAAATGAAATCCCTTTCATTGTTGAGGAAATCGTTAACTGCTAGCTGCTCGGTCGGCTGGTGAGTAGGGGATTAATAGGCTAATCGGCAAGTTAATCGGCCATTTAATCAATTAAACGAATGATTTATCGGGTAATCGGCTACTCGAGTTCCATATGAGCAGGCATTAATCGGCAAGTTAACTGGTTAATTAGATGAATTCTCGAACATTGATCCCTTTTTAACTGACGAGTTTCCGTATGAAACCCTGATACTTCGAAAGATATTGTCCGTTGTGTACACGAAGTGCATCCAGTTTTTTCCGTAACCCTCTCTACGTTATTGCACATGCTATGTGGATGAAATGATGATACCATGCCAACTTTCAACCTTTTCAGAGTTCATTTGAAACGCTTTTCAATTTCAGGGTCTTATGGATGAAAATAATCAGTAAACGCATGAAAAATAACAAATGAAGTTAGAAAGGGTTGAAAATTGATTATGTGGCTTTGAATGGTGCATTTTGAACACATAAAAACTATGGAGTTGAAATAAGTTAAAAAATGAAATCCCTTTGTAACAGACGAGTTTCCGTATGAAACCCTCATACTTCGAAAGAGATTGTCCATTGTGTACACGAAGTGCATCTAGTTTTTGCCGTAACCCTCTCTAATTCTTGCACATGCTATGTGGATGAAATGTTGATACCATGCAAACTTTCAACCTTTTAGAGTTCATTTGAAATGCTTTTCAATTTCAGGGTTTTATAGCTCAAAATAATCAATAAATGCATGAAAAATAACAAATGAAGTCAGAAATGGTTGAAAATTGATGATGTGGCTTTGAATGGTGCATTTTGAACACAGAAAAACTACGGAGTTCAAATAAGTTAAAAAATGAAATCCCTTTGTAACAGACGAGTTTCCGTACGAAACTCTGATACTTCGAAAGAGATTGTCCATTGTGTACACGAAGTGCATCCAGTTTTTGAGGTACCCCTCTCTACTTTCTTGCAAATGCTATGTGGATGAAATGATGATACCATGCCAACTTTCAACCTATTCAGAGTTCATTTGAAATGCTTTTCAAGATCAGGGTCTTATAGCTCAAAATAATCTGTAGATGCATGAAAAATAACCAATGAAGTCAGAAAGGGTTGAAAATTGATGATGTGGCTTTGCGTGGTCCATTTTGAACACAGAAAAACTTTGGTGTTCAAATAAGTTATAAAATGAAATCCCTTCGTAACAGATGAGTTTCCGTATGTAACCCTGATACTTCGAAAGAGATTGTCCGTTGTGGACACGAAGTGCATCCAGTTTTTGCCGTAACCCTATCTACTTTCTTGCACATGCTATGTGGATGAAATGATGATACCATGCCAACTTTCAACCTTTTCAGAGTTCATGTGAAATGCTTTTCAATTTCAGGGTCTTATAGCTCAAGATAATCAGTAAATGCATGAAAAATAACAAATAAAGTCAGAAAGGGTTGAAAATTGATGATGTGGCCTTGAATGGTGCATTTTGAACACATAAAAACTATGGAGTTGAAATAAGTTAAAAAATGAAATCCCTTTGTAACAGACGAGTTTCCGTATGAAACCCTCATACTTCGAAAGAGATTGTCCGTTGTGTACACGAAGTGCATCTAGTTTTTTCCGTAACCCTCTCTAATTCTTGCACATGCTATGTGGATGAAATGTTGATACCATGCTAACTTTCAACCTTTTAGAGTTCATTTGAAATGCTTTTCAATTTCAGGGTCTTATAGCTCAAAATAATCAGTAAATGCATGAAAAATAACAAATGAAGTCAGAAAGGGTTGAAAATTGATGATGTGGCTTTGAATGGTGCATTTTGAATACAGAAAAACTATGGAGTTCAAATAAGTTAAAAAATGAAATCCCTTTGTAAAAGACGAGTTTCCGTATGTAACCCTGATACTTCGAAAGAGATTGTCCGTTGTGGACACGAAGTGCATCCAGTTTTTGCCGTATCCCTCTCTACTTTCTTGCACATGCTATGTGGATGAAATGATGAAACCATGCCAACTTTCAACCTTTTCAGAGTTCATTTGAAATGCTTTCAATTTCAGGGTCTTATAGCTCAAGATAATCCGTAAATGCATGAAAAATAACAAATGAAGTCGGAAAGGGTTGAAAATTGATGATGTGGCTTTGAATGGTGCATTTTGAACACAGAGAAACTATCGAGTTCAAATATTTTAAAAAACGAAATCCCATTGTAACAAACGAGTTTCCGTATGAAACCCTGACACTTCGAAAGAGATTGTCCGTTGTGTACACGAAGTGCATCTAGTTTTTTCCGTAACCCTCTCTAATTCTTGCACATGCTATGTGGATGAAATGTTGATACCATGCTAACTTTCAAGCTTTTAGAGTTCATTTGTAATGCTTTTCAATTTCAGGGTCTTATAGCTCAATATAATCAGTAAATGCATGAAAAATAACAAATGAAGTCAGAAAGGGTTGAAAATTGATGATGTGGCTTTGAATGGTGCATTTTGAACAGAGAAAAACTATGGTGTTCAAATAAGTTAAAAAATAAAATCCCTTTGTAATAGACGAGTTTCCGTATGAAACCCTGATACTTCGAAAGAGATTGTCCATTGTGTACATGAAGTGCATCCACTTTTTGCTGTATCCCTCTCTACTTTCTTGCACATGCTATGTGGATGAAATGATGAAACCATGCCAACTTTCAACCTTTTCAGAGTTCATTTGAAATGCTTTCAATTTCAGGGTCTTATAGCTCAAGATAATCCGTAAATGCATGAAAAATAACAAATGAAGTCGGAAAGGGTTGAAAATTGATGATGTGGCTTTGAATGGTGCATTTTAAACACAGAGAAACTATCGAGTTCAAATATTTTAAAAAACGAAATCCCTTTGTAACAAACGAGTTTCCGTATGAAACCCTGATACTTCGAAAGAGATTGTCCGTTGTGTACACGAAGTGCATCCAGTTTTTCCTGTAACCCTCTCTACTTTATTGCACATGCTATGTGGATGAAATGATGATACCATGCCAACTTTCAACCTTTTCAGAGTTCATTTGAAATGCTTTTCAATTTCAGGGTCTTATAGCTCAAAATAATCAGTAAATGCATGAAAAATAACAAATGAAGTCAGAAAGGGTTGAAAATTGAAGATTTGGCTTTGAATGGTGCATTTTGAACATAGAAAATCTATGGAGTTCAAATAAGTTAAAAAATGAAATCCCCTTGTAACAGTCGAGTTTCTGTACGAAACCCTGACACTTCGAAAGAGTTTGTCCGTTGTGTACACGAAGTCCATCCGGTTTTTGCCGTACCCCTCTCTACTTTCTTGCACATGCTATGTGGATGAAATGATGATACGATGCCAACTTTCATCCTTTTCAGAGTTCATTTGAAATGCTTTTCAATTTCAGGGTCTATAGCTCAAAATAATCAATAAATGCATGAGAAATAACAAATGAAGTCAGAAAGGGTTGCAAATTGATGATGTGCCTTTGAATGGTACATTTTGAACACAGAAAAACTATGGTGTTCAAATAAGTTAAAAAATGAAATCCCTTTGTAACAAACGAGTTTCCGTATGAAACCCTGATACTTCGAAAGAGATTGTCCGTTGTGTACACGAAGTGCATCCATTTTTTGTCGTAACCCTCTCTACTTTCTTGCACATGCTATGTGGATGAAATGATGATACCATGCAAACTTTCAACCTTTTAAGAGTTCATTTGAAATGCTTTTCAATTTCAGGGTTTTATAGCTCAAAATAATCAGTAAATGCATGAAAAATAACAAATGAAGTCAGAAAGGGTTGAAAATTGATGATGTGGCTTTGAATGCTGCATTTTGAATACAGAAAAACTATGGAGTTCAAATAAGTTAAAAAATGAAATCCCTTTGTAAAAGACGAGTTTCCGTATGTAACCCTGATACTTCGAAAGAGATTCTCCGTTGTGGACACGAAGTGCATCCAGTTTTTGCCGTCTCTTTACTTTATGGCACATGCTATGTGGATGAAATGCTGATACCATGCCAACTTTCAACCTTTTCAGAGTTCATTTGAAATGCTTTTCAATTTCAGGCTCTTATAGCTCAAAATAATCAGTAAATGCATGAAAATTACAAATGAAGTCAGAAAGGGTTGAAAATTTATGATGTGGCTTTGAATGGTACATTTTGAACACAGAAAAACTATGGAGTTCAAATAAGTTAAAAAATGAAATCCATTTTAACAGACGAGTTTCCGTACGAAACCCTGATACTTCAAAAGAGAATGTCCGTTGTGTACACGAAGTGCATCCAGTTTTTGTCGTAACCCTCTCTACTTTCTTGCACATGCTATGTGGATGAAATGATGATACCATGCAAACTTTCAACCTTTTCAGAGTTCATTTGAAATGCTTTTCAATTTTAGGGTCTTATAGCTCAAAATAATCAGTAAATGCATGAAAAATAAAAAATGAAGTCAGAAAGGGTTGACAATTGATGATTTGGCTTTGAATGGTGCAATTTGAACACAGAAAACTATGGAGTTCAAATAAGTTAAAAAAGAAATCCCTTTGTAACAGACGAGTTTCCGTATGAAACCCTGATACTTCGAAAGAGATTGTCTGTTGTGTACACAAAGTGCATCCAGTTTTTGCTGTAGCCCTCTCTAGTTTCTTTCACATGCTTTGTGGATGAAATGACGATACCATGCCAACTTTCAACGTTTCCAGAGTTCATTTGAAATGCTTTTAAATTTCAGGGTCTTATAACTCAAAATAATCAGTAAATGCTTGAAAAATAACAAATGAAGTCAAAAAGGGTTGAAAATTGATGATGTGGCTTTGAATGGTGCATTTTGAACATAGAAAAACTATGGAGTTCAAATAAGTTCAAAAATGAAATCCCTTTCATTGTTGAGGAAATCGTTAACTGCTAGCTGCTCGGTCGGCTAGTGAGTAGGGGATTAATAGGCTAATCGGCAAGTTAATCGGATAATCGGATGAATTCTTGAACATTGATCCCTTTTTAACTGACGAGTTTCTGTATGAAACCCTGATACTTTGAAAGAGATTGTCCGTTGTGTACACGAAGTGCATCCAGTTTTTTCCGTAACCGTCTCTACGTTATTGCACATGCTATGTGGATGAAATGATGATACCATGCCAACTTTCAACCTTTTCAGAGTTCATTTGAAATGCTTTTCAATTTCAGGGTCTTATGGCTCAAAATAATCAGTAAATGCTTGAAAAATAACAAATGAAGTCAGAAAGGGTTGAAAATTGATGATGTGGCTTTGAATGGTGCATTTTGAATAGAGAAAAACTATGGAGTTGAAATAAGTTAAAAAATGAAATCCCTTTGTAACAGACGAGTTTCTGTCGGTGCACTAGAGTAGGGGTACCCTAGTATCCCGAACTTGTGCATGGGCAGTCGCAGCATCCCGCGGCAAGGCTTGCCGGGTGGCCGCCAAGACCCTCCGCGGCTACATCGAAGACCACTCAAGAACAAAGTACTTGAACCGAGGCCCCGGCAAGAGGAGCTTGCCGGGAAGACCAACCAAGGCCCCGACAAGAGAAGCTGGCCGGGAAGAAGACAAGACCCCGGCAAGAGGAGCTTGCCGGGAAGGCCACTCAAGGCATACCAAGAAAACTTGCCGCGACACGCCACGCGTCCCGGCAAGGCCCGGTGAGAGACAAGCTCCCGAACACGACAAGACGACGACCGCGGCAAAGAGCTTGCCGCGGGAAACCCCCACTTCGTGCCCGCGCTCCAGCACACCTGCCAACGTGTCGCTCTAGGACCCTCCCGAGCGCACGTGGCAGGAGGCCGTGCAGCTAGGGGTGCGAGGTGGCAAGCAGGCGCTGACAAGATAACCACCGTGGCGAACGGTGGCGTCCCTAGCGGTCCCTTTCGGTACTGTTTAGGCGACACAGACGGGCATTCAATGCCCTTGTCCCCTGCCGTCAGGGTTAGGTATGATAACACTGTAGCAGGTAGCTGTGCCTACCATAGCACCTTTCCATTTTTGCCCTTTACCTCCGTTGCTAAGTCGGTAACCCCTTGAGCATATAAAAGGAGGCCCGTATGCAACGAGGAGGGGGGTTAGCCGGTTCGTCCACCCATGCTTGGTCTTGCCAGCCGCCGGTGTGTACTGTAGCACTCCGCGCTCCCGAGCTAGAAATCAATACCAAACCACAAAGCAGGAGTAGGGTTTTACGCATCCGTGCGGCCCGAACCTGGGTAAATCGCCCGCGTGCCTCACCTCGATCTGCTCTTTGCGCGACCTCCGCCCCCGCCGAACCGAAAGGGACCCAGTCCGCCGGTCCCATAGGTGTCCGTGGATCAGCACCCCGGCATCTCTGGCGCGCCAGGTAGGGGGCGTCAAAGTTGTGTGAACCAGATCGGGCATTCTCGCGAGCTAGATCTTCATCATCTTCATCGACATGCCGCCGAAGAAGAAAGTTTCGGAGGCAGCTGCTCCGTCCGCACCGAGCCAGCCATCGCCGGAGCAAACGGTTGGTGGGGCAGGCATCGGTGGAAGGGCACGCGTCGACGAGGGAACCCACGGTGCTGCCAGGTCCCAGGACAAGGCTGCGCCGCCCATCGGCGGCGTAGTCGGCTGCCACAACGACCCGGCGCACTCCAAGACCTCGGCGTCCGTGCATGCACCGCGCCCATCTCAGGAGGCGCGGGACCGGCAGCGTCATGGTACTCACGGTACCATGCGTTCGCTAGATCAGGATCGAGCTGGTGGATCTCGGAGCGCTCAGGACCACCATGCACGTCGACCTGCTGGCGCGAGCGAGACACGGTCGCCTGGACGAGATACTGCTCCTTCTAACATAGTTAGAAGTCCGAGCATATCCCGCTGCTCGCACCGTTCACCACCGCCACCCGCCACCACAGCAGAAGCTTTGGCGCGAGCTCAGCTGCTCCTAGACTACCCTCCAGCGGCGGACAAGGTCGACGACTGGAGAGCCACTATCCAGAGTCTCATGGGCTTCGCCAACGGCGACACTCCACAGCAGCCGAGCACGTCTCAACTGCGGCAAGCTAGCCAGGCCCGGGCCAGGGATGACAAGACTGGTGAGGGTGCAACTACTGTGCACTCTCCACCCCGAAGGCCAAGATCGACGACTCGCCATGTCCACCTCGACAGCGACTCCACCGCATCGTCAGATCCGCGAGCTCGCCGCGATCAGCGCCAAGTTCTTCAAGAACGACAGCAAGAAGACGCTCGTACTCGCATCGAGCGCCGGAGAGAAGCGCGGCGTCAATCAGACCAGCGTGCTGGGCCCTCTGTTGACATGCATGCGCCAGGGGAACCAGGCAACTTGCCGTACGCGGTAGGTTGCCCTGCGTTCACTCGTGAGCTGCGGCAAGTCCAGTGGCCCAGTACGAAGAATTTCAAACCAGATGTACCAGAGAAGTACGACGGCAAGTCGCATCCGTCGGAGTTCCTCAGCATCTACACCATCACGGTGTAGGCTGCTGGGGGGCGGGACGATAAGATCCTTGCCAACTACTTCCCGTTGGTGCTCAAGCCCAACGTCAGGTCCTGGCTCATGCACCAGCCGGACAACTCCATATCCTCCTGGGCTGATCTATGCCATCAGTTTGTCGGCGCCTTCACAGGCGGCGACAAACCTCATGGCCAAGAGAGTGATCTCCATCTGCTCGTCCAGAAGGAAGGAGAGCCCCTGCGCAAGTATATCCAGAGGTTCAGCCGTGTACAGCACAACATCCCAAATATCCACCCCACCGCGGTAATCAGCGCGTTCCATCAGAACGTGCGTAACCGCAGGATGCGGGAGGAGATGGCGATGTGCAAGATTCGGGACATCAGCGAGCTATATGCCCTGGCCGACAAGTGTGCACGCGCTGAGGAAGGGAGGAAATTCCCCGGAGAATGCACTGGAGCAGGAGGATCTGACAGCGAGGATGCCGCCTCGGCAAAGAAAAACCGGCGGCGCAACAACAGGAAGAAGCAGAACAAAGAGGTGCTGGTCGTTGAGCAGTCCAGCAGCGACGGCGGCGCCAAGCGAGCCAAGGTCGATAGCTCCGGCAAGGAGGTTGCCGCATGCACCAACTGCCAGGCTGTGGCGGCCGCCGACAAGCAGGACGGCTCCGACAACCAATACTGCAAGATTCACCGCACCAAGGGCCATGACCTCCGGAGCTGCAAGAAAGTCGAGCAGCTCGTCCAGCAGCAAAGAGCTGAGTACGAGCGGCACGACAAGGAGAGAGCCCCAGGGGGTGCTGAAGAACCCGACAAGAAGCGCGCCTGACGGGGAGGGCGCCGCGGCAAGGCCAAGCAGCGGAAAGGAGACAGGCCTCCCCGCGGCCGCGACAACGATGAAGATGACGACGACAAAGACATGGATGATGTTGAGGACAGTGAACAGGAGTTTCAAAAAGCCACAGAGGTCTTGTGTGTTGACGGCGGTGCTTCTCTGCACACTTCACACCGCCAACTCAAGCAATGGGCGCGGGAAGTCAATGCAGCGGAACCGCCTGTCGAATCGCGCAAGCTTCTAAAATGGTCCAGCACGCCTATCATCTTTGACATTGAGGACCACCCTGATCGCACAACTGCGGTCGGGTGCCTGCCGATGTTGGTTTTGCCAACTATCCGCAACCTCAAGGTCACTAAGATGTTAGTTGACGGCGGGGCCGGCTTGAGCCTGATCTCCTCCGCTGTGCTCCAGAAACTCCAAATCCCTAAAAGCGAGCTCGAAGAGACCGACACATTCCAAGGAATCAACCCGGGAAGGAGCAAGCCGAAGGGGAAGATCACGCTGCCGGTAACATTTGGCAGCGAGCTAAACTTCAGGACTGAGAAGGTCACATTCGACGTTGCCGATATCCCATTGCCCTACAATGGGATACTTGGCCGTCCAGCACTCGCCAAGTTCATGGCAGCCTCTCACTACGCATATAACATGCTAAAGATGCCAGGCCCGATAAGCATCATTTCTGTCCCTGGCGACAAGAAGGATGCTCTTATCTGTGCCGACAAGATCTACCAGGAAGCAGCAGCCACGGCAGATCGCAATCCACTTGCCGCTGAAGCTCCCGGGGGAAAGAAGGCCAAGTCCGGCAAGAGTTCTGATGCCCACTCCGGCAAGCGCACCTCTTCGCAGTGCTGCGCTGCCGTCGAGGACGCACCATCGAGCTCCACCGGCAAGTGCAAGAAGACGATAGCAGCTCCGCCAGAGACGAAGAAGGTATCCGCCAAGGAGGGCGGCACTGGTGGTACCTTCACCATCAGTGCCACGCTCGACCCTAAATAGGAAAGCGCACTCATTGCTTTCCTGCGGGCGAATGTCGACGTGTTTGCGTGGCAACCGTCTGACATCCCCGGTGTTCCCAGGAAAGTGATTGAGCACCACCTTGCCATTTGTCCTCATGCACGGCCCGTCAAGCAGAAAGTCAGGAAGCAGGCAGTGGAACGCCAAGAATTCATTGCCGAAGAGATAAAGAAACTGGAAGCAGCAGGCCTTGTCAGAGGAGTGCTCCATCCCACGTGGTTGGCCAATCCTGTAGTCGTGCGCAAGGCAAACGGGAAATGGAGACTTTGCATCGATTTCACCGATGTTCACAAAGCTTGCCCTAAAGACCCATTTCCTTTGCCGCGCATTGACCAGATTGTTGACTCCACAGCCGGATGTGATTTGCTTTCATTTCTTGACGCATACTCAGGATATCATCAGATCTTCATGGCAGAAGAGGATGAGGAGAAGACCGCATTTATTACTCCATGTGGCACGTACTGTTTCGTACGGATGCCTTTCGGATTAAAAAATGCTGGTTCGACATTTGCAAGAGTAGTCCATGTTGCTCTTGAGCCACAAATACACAGAAATGTGGAAGCCTACATGGATGATATAGTGGTCAAGAGCAAGGACAGAGCAACTCTGACTCAAGATTTAGGCGAGACCTTTGCAAATCTGCGCAGGATCAGCCTCAAGCTCAACCCAGAGAAGTGTGTTTTTGGAGTTCCCTCCGGCAAGCTTCTCGGGTTCTTCGTGTCTCAGCGGGGAATTGAAGCCAATCCCGACAAGATCAAGGCCATTGAGCAGATTGAAGCACCAAAGCGCGTCAAGGATGTACAGAAACTTGCCGGTTGCATGGCTGCTCTCAGCAGGTTTATCTCTCGGTCTGCTGAGCGCGCCCTGCCGTTTTTCAAATTATTGAAAAAAGCAGGTCCAATGAAATGGACTCCGGAAGCGGAGGCTGCGCTGCAAGACCTGAAGAGATACCTGTCCTCCCCTCCAATACTTGTCGCACCTAAGCCACAAGAGAAGTTGCTGCTGTACATAGCGGCAACCAATCAAGTGGTTAGTGCTGCGTTAGTAGCAGAGAGGGAGGCAGATGATGAGCCAGCAACCGTGGCAAGCGCATCCAGCGACAAGCAGGGGGCTTCCCCGGCAAGCTCTGGTCTCGACAAAGACGGTTCTGCACAGATGCACGACGAGATACACAAGAAGATGGTGCAGCGCCCAGTTTACTTTGTCAGTTCCCTTCTACAGGGGGCTAGGTCAAGGTACTCTGGTGTGCAAAAATTGCTTTTCAGCCTTCTCATGGCCTCGAGAAAGCTGCGCCATTACTTCCAAGCGCATGAGATCACAGTTGTCACTCGCTTTCCGCTGAAGAGAATACTGCAGAATCCAGAAGCGACAGGCAGGATTGTTGAGTGGGCACTGGAACTGTCGAGCTTTGGCCTCAAGTTTGAAAGCACTTCAACTATCCAGAGCAGAGCATTGGCAGAATTTATAGCAGAATGGACGCCAACACCAGATGATGAAATTCCAGAAACAAGCATCCCCGACAAGGAAGCAAGCAAAGAGTGGCTGATGTACTTTGATGGTGCCTTTTCGCTGCAAGGCGCCGGCGCTGGTGTGCTGCTTATCGCGCCCACCGGAGATCACCTCAAGTACATAGTCCAGATGCACTTTCCCAAGGAGCAAGCCACAAACAATACTGCAGAGTATGAGGGATTGCTTGCCGGTCTCAGGATCGCGGCAGACCTTGGGATCAAGAAGCTCATTCTCAGGGGTGACTCACAGCTTGTCGTCCGCCAAGTAAACAAGAATTATCAGAGTCCGTTGATGGAAGCTTACGTTGACGAAGTGAGAAAGCTAGAAGAGCGCTTTGACGGCCTACAAATGGAGCACGTTCCAAGAGCTCAGAACGCCATTGCTGACGGCCTGTCAAAGTGCGCCGCACTTAAGCTACCTGTGGAACCAGGGATCTTTGTGCTCAAGCTGACTCAACCGTCCGTAACACCATCAACTGGACAGAGCAAGAAGAGGAAGTCGATTCCTGGTGACTGCCTGCCGGCAGAGCTTCCCGAAGCCGCCGCCAAGAAGGTCCCTAGGATCAACGCCGAAGGCGCTGAGGAGCAGTCTGCTCCGGCAAACCCTAGGGTTTGTTCCGTTGAAGCAGAAGCTCCCGATGAGTTTTGCTCCGGCAAGCTTGTCGGGGAACGTCAAGCTCCGGCAGAGGTGCAGTTCCTCGCCGTAGAAGCGGATGTTCCCGCAGCAGCTGAGACAACACCAAGAACGCTGAGGAGCAGTCCTGCTCCGGCAAGCCCTAGGGTTTGTTCCGTTGAAGCAGAAGCTCCCGAAAGTTTTGCTCCGGCAAGCTTGTCGGGGAACGTCAAGCTCCGGCAGAGCCGCAGGTTCTCGCCGTAGAAGCGGATGTTCCCGCAGCAGCTGAGAACAACACGAGCGCTGAGGAGCAAGATGCTCCGGCAAGCCCTAGGGTTTGTTCCGTTGAAGCAGAAGCTCCCGATAGTTTTGCTCCGGCAAGCTTGTCGGGGAACGTCAAGCTCCGGCAGAGCCGCAGGTTCTTGCCGTAGAAGCGGATGTTCCCGCAGCGGCAGATTTGCCTTTAGTCCTTGTTGTCGAGCCACAAGCTCCAACATGGGCGCAGCAGATTGTCCGTTTCCTTCAGACAGGAGAACTTCCCGAAGAGCAAGAAGAAGCGGAAAGAGTAGCCCGGCAGTCAAGTATGTACCAGTTTGTCGACAAGACACTGTACAGAAGAAGACTCAACGGTGTGAAATTGAAGTGTATTCACCGGGAAGACGGACAAAAGCTGTTGGCAGAGATACAGGAGGCATATGTGGTCACCACATTGGCGCAAGAGCACTTGTCGGCAAAGCGTTCCGGCAAGGTTTCTTCTGGCCAACAGCCCTCCAGGATGCAACTGCACAAGTAACCAAGTGTGAAGCGTGCCAGTTCCATTCCAAGCAGATACACCAGCCAGCTCAAGCTCTCCAGACGATCCCTTTATCCTGGCCATTTTCGGTCTGGGGGCTCGACATCCTCGGCCCCTTTCCCCGAGCTGTCGGGGGCTTTGAGTACTTGTACGTTGCAATCGACAAGTTCACAAAGTGGCCGGAAGTGGAACCAGTGAGGAAGGTGACCGCACAGTCAGCCGTCAAGTTCTTCAGGTCGATTGTTTGCCGCTTCGGGATCCCTAACAGGATAATCACCGACAACGGTACACAATTCACGAGCCGCACCTTCATGCAGTACGTCCAAGATCTTGGCGCCAAGGTCTGCTTCGCTTCTGTTGCTCACCCGAGAAGCAACGGTCAAGCGGAGAGGGCAAATGCTGAAGTGCTGCGCGGGCTCAAGACCAGAACTTTCGACAGGCTGCACAAGTGCGGAAGAAACTGGATCGAGGAGCTGCCGGTGGTTCTTTGGTCGATCAGAACGACGCCAAATCGAGCCACTGGACAGACACCTTTCGCTCTAGTCTATGGAGCAGAGGCAGTTACCCCCACGGAACTCGTATACGGGTCACCTCGAGTGCTCGCTTATGATGAGCTCGAGCAAGAGCAGCTGCGACAAGATGACGCGCTGCTCCTTGAGGAAGACCGTCTTCAGGCTGCTGTGCGAGCTGCTCGCTACCAGCAAGCTCTGCGCCGCTACCATAGCCGAAAGTTAATGCCAGAAGTCTCGAGGAAGGCGACCTTGTTCTTCGGCGCGTTCAGTCCGCCAAGAATTCCAACAAGTTGACGCCGAAGTGGGAAGGCCCTTACCGGGTGAAGAGTCACAAGGCCTGGCGCTGTCCGCCTTGAGACCGAAGATGGCGTACCAGTGAGCAACTCCTGGAACATCGAGCATCTTCGTAAGTTTTACCCGTAAGGCGCGGTTGTCGGACCCTGTCCGGCAACCACCCTTTTGTACAAGTCTTGCCGCTGTTGCATGTAATCCTTTGTACAGAGCCAGGCGCAGACCCTGAGCACAAGTAAATGAAGCGCTACACCCCGGGGTTATAGCATGCATGCTAGGTCGAGTCTCGTCCTTGGTTAGGGTTGATAGTGCCTAACAGCGGCTAACCCCTAGCTTAGAGGTCGAGTGTCCGTCCCTTTGCTTTTCTTTCGTTCGCAGGGCTCGCATATCCTGGCCAGACCGCTTGAGGACGAAAAGGAGAAGAAGGGCGCGCCGGCACCTGGGCCCCGGCAAGCCAGTTGCTGGGGGCTGCGAGTGCCAAGATTCGTCCACGGCAAGCCAGAGTTGCCGGGGGCTGCGATATCAGATAAGTCTTTCGTCCCTCATCATGCATCCTCTTATGGACTGGGGAATGCGAAACCGCGTTTCTTCCCGAAAACTGCCGTGCTCCCTCAACTCTAGGCCCTGGGGCTCGTTCCCGGGGCCAAGTTTGGTCGTAGTCGCGGCAGCAAAGGGATGAAACGAGGAGGCCGCACCCACCTCGTTCCCGCCTCCTCCAAAGGCGTGAGAAAGGTCGAGCGACGTGGGAAGGCGGCAGGGCCTGTTGCCGGGAGCGAATGTCTGTCCGAGGGATACCAAGGATTCTGCTCCTTGGCGTGGGTTCAACCCGCGAGCAAATAACCCGGCAAACATCCCCTTTTCATTAAAAAACATCCCACTCAGGTACAGTCCATAGAGGATGAAAAACATGAAAGAGAGGATTACAAGTTTTAGATGCAGCTAAGGCCCGAAGGCTTACAAATTAAAAAGATAAGATGCCCGTAATCCCTTTCCTGTCCCTCTCTTCAGGAGGTAGGTCAAGGAGGCGAAAAGGGCAAAAGGGGCGCCTAGGCGAGCTACGGGTGCCAGAAGACACCAAGAGAACATCCCGGGGGCCGTCCGAAGGCTGGACGGTGATGGCGGCGCCGGAAGCGGGGCTCGAAGACGGGGCGGCAGGACGTCAGCACGCTGTCGAGGGCACCACGCCCTCGTACTCCGACCTGACGGCCTTGTCGCCAGCCCTCTTCCCCTTCCGCAGCCTCCCTACGCCAGCCGCCCAAGGAGACGACCCCGGGGAGTTCAAGGAGCCGGCGACACGGATGATGGGGTCGCCGGTGCCGCGCGAAGCGGCGCCCGACACCTAGTCGGACCCGCCATCCCGCCGCCCGCTACCCTCATCGTCGCTGTCGCTCTCCTCCTCGTCACTCTCGCTCGAGGGGGAGCCTTCACTATCGGAGGAGCTGTCCACGCAGCACTTCGCCCGAGTGCCGAAGCACCCGAAGACCTTGACGGAGAGGAGATCGCCCTCCATCAACTTAAAATGGAGGGTAAACCCCTCCATCAGGCTGTGGATACGGGCGAACGTCTTCCACCCTCGATCAAGATACATCACATTAGGGGCTGGGAATACAACGCGGACTCGCGTGCCGCTGATCCCACAGCCCCTCATGTGCAGTCTCAGTGTCTCGGGCGGGTCCAACTCCATCGCGCTCGCAAACGGAGCTGGAAGCCGGAGGCGACGACGAGGCGCCCGGCGCAGCCTGACGAAGAACTCGCAAGGGTCGTCCCCTATATGGACCGCCGTGGGGGAGGAGCCGCCGGCGGAGGCGAAGCTGGCGCGCCGCCCCGTCCGCCTCTTCCCCGAGCGCCTCGACCTCGTCCTCGACCTCGTCCACGACCTCGCCCCCTCCCTCTTCCCCTTATGGCTGGCTCTGCCACCACGGGCGCGGGAGAGGGAGGGGTGCGCTGTCTAGCGCAACCCTCGCCGCCACCGATGAAGGGCCAGGGTTCCCTTTCTCCATGGAGAATGAGAGAAAGGGGAGCAGAAGCTGAAGAAAGGAGGAGATGAGAAAGTGCGGGCTTCTGTGCCCCCCTCCCGCTCTTTATAAAGGAGCGAGGTGGGGCTCGGCCGCCCCGCTCAGCGAATCAAGGCACGGGAAGAGCAGGGAGTCGGGGCCAACCCGCTGCCTCTGCTCGCGACGGCCCAGATTCCCACTTCCACCGTCCGCGACCCCAAGCGCATGGGAGCCGCGTGGCGGGGATGCAGAACCGAGGCGACGGATGAGGCGGCCTCGCCCCACCCCGTGATCGCGGGGAGTGGACGCCTCGAAAACCGCGCACCGGCCCCGTCCAGTAAATGCACCACGCCCCCACGCCTACCTCCGTTTAGGAGGAGGGCGTGAACCTCCCCTTCATCATGGCTTGACGCATGCTCGCGGGGCTTAGCCCCGCGCACGCCGCCCACGACGCCGCGTTTGACGCGTGCCGTTCTGGGCGTGCGCGGTGGAAGCGGAGAGATATGCGGCGTGACCTAGGCCGCGCGTGCCCGTGCACTGTTTTGGGCCTGGCCCAACAGCGCTCGGCACCGTGTCTGGCCCAGGCCCGGGGGCTCCTGTCGGTGTACTAGAGTAGGGGTACCCTAGTATCCCGAACTTGTGCACGGGCAGTCGCAGCATCCCGCGGCAAGGCTTGCCGGGATCGAAGACCACTCAAGAACAAAGTACTTGAACTGAGGCCCCGGCAAGAGGAGCTTGCCGGGAAGACCAACCAAGGCCCCGGCAAGAGAAGCTAGCCGGGAAGAAGACAAGACCCCGGCAAGAGGAGCTTGCCGGGAAGGCCACTCAAGGCATACCAAGAAAACTTGCCGCGACACGCGACGCGTCCCGGCAAGGCCCGGTGAGTGACAAGCTCCCGAACACGACAAGACGATGACCGCGGCAAAGAGCTTGCCGCGGGAAACCCCCACTTCGTGCCCGCGCTCCAGCACACCTACCAACGTGTCGCTCTAGGACCCTCCCGAGCGCACGTGGCAGGAGGCCGTGCAGCTAGGGGTGCGAGGTGGCAAGCAGGCGCTGACAAGATAACCACCGTGGCGAAACGGTGGCGTCCCTAGCGGTCCTTTCGGTACTGTTTAGGCGACACAGACGGGCAATTAATGCCCTTGTCCCCTGCCGCCAGGGTTAGGTATGATAACACTGTAGCAGGTAGCTACCTACCACAGCACCTTTCCATTTTTGCCCTTTACCTCCGTTGCTATGTCGGTAACCCCTTGAGCATATAAAAGGAGGCCGTGCAACGAGGAGGGGGGTTAGCCAGTTCGTCCACTCACGCTCGGTCTTGCCAGCCGCCGGTGTGTACTGTAGCACTCCGCGCTCCCGAGCTAGAAATCAATACCAAACCACAAAGCAGGAGTAGGGTTTTACGCATCCGTGCGGCCCGAACCTGGGTAAATCGCTCCGCGTGCCTCGCCTCGATCTACTCTTTGCGCGACCTCCGCCCGCCGAACCGAAAGGGACCCGGTCCGCCGGTCCCATAGGTGCCGTGGATCAGCACCCCGGCAAAACCCATGCAAGCATCAGAAACCCTGATAATTCAAAAGAGATTGTCCGTTGTGTCCACGAAGTGCATCCAGTTTTTGAGGTACCCCTCTCTACTTTCTTGCACATGCTATGTGGATGAAATGATGATTACCATGCCAACTTTCACCCTTTTCAGAGTTCATTTGAAATGCTTTTCAAGATCAGGGTATTATAGCTCAAAATAATCAGTAAATGCATGAAAAATAACAAATGAAGTCAGAAAGGGTTGAAAAATGATGATGTGTCTTTGAATGGTACATTGTGAACACAAAAAAACTATGGTTTTCAAATAAGTTATAAAATGAAATCCCTTTGTAACAGATGAGCAGTTTCCGTATGAAACCCTGATACTTCGAAAGAGATTGTCCGTTGTGTCCATGAAGTGCATCCAGTTTTTGAGGTACCCCTCTCTACTTTCTTGCACATGCTATGTGGATGAAATGAGATACCATGCCAACTTTCAACCTTTTCAGAGTTCATTTGAAATGCTTTTCAATTTCAGGGTCTTATAGCTAAATAATCAGTAAATGCATGAAAAAAATAACAAATGAAGTCAGAAAGGGTTGAAAATTGATGATGTGGCTTTGAATGGTCACATTTTGAACACAGAAAACTATGTTCAAATAAGTTATAAAATGAAATCCATTTGTAACAGATGAGTTTCCGTATGAAACCCTGATACTTCGAAAGAGAATGTCCGTTGTGTACACGAAGTGCATCCAGTTTCTGCCGTAACCCTCTCTACTTTATTGCACATGCTATGTGGATGAAATGACGACACCATGCAAACTTTCAACCTTTTCAGAGTTCATTTGAAAAGCTTTTAAATTTCAGGGTCTTATAGCTCAAAATAATCAGTAAATGCATGAAAAATAACAAATGAAGTTAGAAAGGGTTGAAAATTGATGATGTGGCTTTGAATGGTGCATTTTAACACAGAAAAACTATGGTGCTCAAATAAGTAAAAAAAATAAATTCCTTTGTAACGTACGAGTTTCCGTATGAAACCCTGATACTTCGTAAGAGATTGTCCGTTGTGTACACGAAGTGCATCCAGTTTTTGCCTTAACCCTCTCTACTTTATTGCACATGCTATGTGGATGAAATGACGATACCATGAAAACTTTCAACCTTTTCAGAGTTCATTTGAAATGCTTTTAAATTTCAGGGTCTTATAGCTCAAAATAATCAGTAAATGCATGAAAAATAACAAATGAAGTCAGAAAGGGTTGAAAATGGATGATGGATTTTGAACACAGAAATACTATGGTGTTCAAATAAGTTAAAAAATTAAATCCCTTTGTAACTGACGAGTTTCCGTATGAAACCCTCATACTTCGAAAGAGATTGTCCGTTGTGTACACGAAGTGCATCTATTTTCTACCGTAAACCTCTCTAATTCTTGCACATGCTATGTGGATGAAATCATGATACCATGCCAAATTTCAACCTTTCAGAGTACATTTAAAATGCTTTTCAATTTCAGGGTCTTATAGCTCAAAATAATCAGTAAATGCATGAAAAATAACAAATGAAGTCAGAAAGGGTTGAAAAATTGATGATGTGGCTTTGAATGGTGCATTTTGAACACAGAAAAACTATGGAGTTCAAATAAGTTAAAAAATGAAATCCCTTTGTAACAGACGAGTTTCCGTATGAAACCCTGATACTTCGAAAGAGATTGTCCGTTGTTGTACACGAAGTGCATCCAGTTTTTGCGGTACCGTACCTCTCTACTTTCTTGCACATGCTATGTGGATGAAATGATGATATCATGCCAACTTTCAACCTTTTCAGAGTTCATTTTAAATGCATCTCAAGATCAGGGTCTTATAGCTCAAAATAATCAGTAAGTACATGAAAAATAACAAATGAAGTCTGAAAGGGTAGAAAATTGATGATGTGGCTTTGAATGGTACATTTTGAACAAAGAAAAACAATGGTGTTCAAATAAGTTAAAAAATGAAATCCCTTTGTAACAAACGAGTTTCCGTATGAAACCCTCATACTTCGAAAGAGATTGTCCGTTGTGTACACGAATTGCATCCAGTTTTTGCCGTACCCCTCTCTACTTTCTTGCACATGCTATGTGGATGAAATGATGATACCATGCCAACTTTCATCCTTTTCAGAGTTCATTTGAAATGCTTTTCAATTTCAGGGTCTTATAGCTCAAAATAATCAGTAAATGCATACAAAATAACAAATGAAGTCAGAAAGGGTTGAAAATTGATGATGTGGCTTTGAATGGTACATTTTGAACAAAGAAAAACTATGGTTTTCAAATAAGTTAAAAAATGAAAACCTTTTGTAACAGACGAGTTTCCCTATGAAACCCTGATACTTCGAAAGAGATTGTCCGTTGTGTACACGAAGTGCATCCCATTTTTGCCGTAACCCTCTCTACTTTCTTGCACATGCTATGTGGATGAAATGATGATACCATGCCAACTTTCAACCTTTTCAGAGTTCATTTGAAATGCTTTTCAATTTCAGTGCTTCTAGCTCAAAATAATCAGTAAATGCATGAAAAATAACAAATGAAGTCAGAAAGGGTTGAAAATTGATGATGTGGCTTTGAATGGTGAATTTTGTATACAGAAAAACTATGGAGTTCAAATAAGTTAAAAAATTGAAATCCCTTTGTAAACAGACGAGTTTCTGTATGAAACCCTGATACTTCGAAAGAGGATGTCCGATGTACACGAAGTGCATCCAGTTCTTGCCGTAACCCTCTTACTTTCTTGGCACATGCTATGTGGATGAAATGACTGATACCATGCCAACTTTCAACCTTTTCAGAGTTCATTTGAAATGCTTTTCAATTTCAGGCTCTTATAGCTCAAAATAATCAGTAAATGCATGAAAAATAATAAATGAAGTCAGAAAGGGTTGAAAATGGATGATGTGGCTTTGAATGGTGAATTTTGAATACAGAAAAACTATGGAGTTCAAATAAGTTAAAAAATTAAATCCCTTTGTAAAAGACGAGTTTCCGTATGAAACCCTGATACTTCGAAAGAGAATGTCCGTCGTGTACACGAAGTGCGTCCAGTTTTTGCCGTAACCCTCTTTACTTTATGGCACATGCTATGTGGATGAAATGCTGATACCATGCCAACTTTCAACCTTTTCAGAGTTCATTTGAAATTCTTTTCAATTTCAGGCTCTTATAGCTCAAAATAATCAGTAAATGAATGAAAATTCAAATGAAGTCAGAAAGGGTTGAAAATACCATGCCAACTTTCAACCTTTTCAGAGTTCATTTGAAATGCTTTTCAATTTCAGGGTCTTATGGCTCAAAATAATCAGTAAATGCTTGAAAAATAACAAATGAAGTCAGAAAGGGTTGAAAATTGATGATGTGGCTTTGAATGGTGCATTTTGAATAGAGAAAAACTATGGAGTTGAAATAAGTTATAAAATGAAATCACTTTGTAACAGACGAGTTTCCGTACGAAACCGTGATACTTCGAAAGAGAATGTCCATTGTGTACACGAAGTGCATCCAGTTTTTGTCGTAACCCTCTCTACTTTCTTGCACATGCTATGTGGATGAAATGATGATACCATGCAAACTTTCAACTTTTTCAGAGTTGATTTGAAATGTTTTTCAATTTCAGGGTCTTATAGCTCAAAATAATCAGTAAATGCATGCAAAATAACAAATGAAGTCAGAAAGGGTTGAAAATTGATGATGTGTCTTTGAATGGTGCAATTTGAACACAGAAAACTATGGAGTTCAAATAAGTTAAAAAAAGAAATCCCTTTGTAAGAGACGAGTTTCCGTATGAAACCCAGATACTTCGAAAGAGATTGTCCGTTGTGTACACGAAGTGCATCCAGTTTTTGCTGTAGCCCTCTCTAGTTTCTTCCACATGCTTTGTGGATGAAATGATGATACCATGCCAACTTTCAACGTTTCCAGAGTTCACTTGAAATGCTTTTCAATTTCTGGGTCTTATAACTCAAAATAATCTGTAAATGCTTGAAAAATAACAAATGAAGTCAAAAAGGGTTGAAAATTGATGATGTGTCTTTGAATGGTGCATTTTAACACAGAAAAACTATGGTGTTCAAATAAGTTAAAAAATAAATTCCCTTTCATTGTTGAGGAAATCGTTAACTGCTGGCTACTCGGTTGGCTGGTGAGTAGGGGATTAATAGGCTAATCGGCAAGTTAATCGACCATTTAATCAATTAAACGAACGATTTATCGGGTAATTGGCTACTCGAGTTCCATGTGAGTAGGTATTAATCGGCAAGTTAACTGGTTAATCGGATGGATTCTTGAACATGGATCCCATTCTAACAGACGAGTTTCGTATGAAACCCTGATACTTCGAACGAGATTGTCCGTTGTGCATACGAAGTGCATCCAGTTTTTGCCGTAACCCTCTCTACGTTATTGCACATGCTATGTGGATGAAATGATGATACCATGCCAACTTTCATCCTTTTCAGAGTTCATTTGAAATGCTTTTCAATTTCAGGGTCTTATAGCTCAAAATAATCAGTAAATGCATGAAAATTACAAATGAAGTCAGAAAGGGTTGAAAATGGATGATGTGGCTTTGAATGGTGCATTTTGAACAGAGAAAAACTATGGTGTTCAAATAAGTTAAAAAATGAAATCCCTTTGTAACAGACGAGTTTCCGTATGAAACCCTCATACTTCAAAAGAGATTGTCCGTTGTGTACACGAAGTGCATCTAGTTTTTGCCGTAACCCTCTCTAATTCTTGCACATGCTATGTGGATGAAATGTTGATACCATGCTAACTTTCAACCTTTTAGAGTTCATTTGAAATGCTTTTCAATTTCAGGGTCTTATAGCTCAAAATAATAAGTAAATGCATGAAAAATAACAAATGAAGTCAGAAAGGGTTGAAAATTGATGATGTGGCTTTGAATGGTGCATTTTGAATAGAGAAAAACTATGCTGTTCAAATAAGTTAAAAAATGAAATCCCTTTGTAACAGACGAGTTTCCGTATTAAACCCTGATACTTCGAAAGAGATTGTCCATTGTGTACACGAAGTGCATCCACTTTTTGCCGTATCGCTCTCTACTTTCTTGCACATGCTATGTGGATGAAATGATGATACCATGCCAACTTTCAACCTTTTCAGAGTTCATTTGAAATGCTTTCAATTTCAGGGTCTTATAGCTCAAGATAATCCGTAAATGCATGAAAAATAACAAATGAAGTCGGAAAGGGTTGAAAATTGATGATGTGGCTTTGAATGGTGCATTTTGAACACAGAGAAACTATCGAGTGCAAATATTTTAAAAAACGAAATCCCTTTGTAACAAACGAGTTTCCGTATGAAACCCTGATACTTCGAAAGAGATTGTCCGTTGTGTACACGAAGTGCATCCAGTTTTTGCTGTAACCCTCTCTACTTTATTGCACATGCTATGTGGATGAAATGATGATACCATGCCAACTTTCAACCTTTTCAGAGTTCATTCGAAATGCTTTTCAATTTCAGGGTCTTATAGCTCAAAATAATCAGTAAATGCATGAAAAATAACAAATGAAGTCAGAAAGGGTTGAAAATTGATGATTTGGCTTTGAATGGTGCATTTTGAACATAGAAAATCTATGGAGTTCAAATAAGTTAAAAAATGAAATCCCTTGTAACATACGAGTTTCTGTATGAAACCCTGACACTTCGAAAGAGTTTGTCCGTTGTGTACACGAAGTCCATCCGGTTTTTGCCGTACACCTCTCTACTTTCTTGCACATGCTATGTGGATGAAATGATGATACGATGCCAACTTTCAACCTTTTCAGAGTTCATTTGAAATGCTTTTCAATTTTAGGGTCTTATGGCTCAAAATAATCAGTAAATGCATGAAAAATGACAAATGAAGTCAGAAAGGGTTGCAAATTGATGATGTGGCTTTGAATGGTACATTTTGAACACAGAAAAACTATGGTGTTCAAATAAGTTAAAAAATGAAATCCCTTTGTAAGAAACGAGTTTCCGTATGAAACCCTGATACTTCGAAAGAGATTGTCCGTTGTGTACACGAAGTGCATCCAATTTTTGTCGTAACCCTCTCTACTTTCTTGCACATGCTATGAGGATGAAATGATGATACCATGCAAACTTTCAACCTTTTCAGAGTTCATTTGAAATGCTTTTCAATTTCAGGCTCTTATAGCTCAAAATAATCAGTAAATGCATGAAAATTAGAAATGAAGTCTGAAAGGGTTGAAAATTGGTGATGTGGCTTTGAATGGTACATTTTGAACACAGAAAAACTATGGAGTTCAAATAAGTTAAAAAATGAAATCCATTTTAACAGACGAGTTTCCGTACGAAACCTTGATACTTCGAAAGAGAATGTCCGTTGTGTACACGAAGTGCATCCAGTTTTTGTCGTAACCCTCTCTACTTTCTTGCACATGCTATGTGGATGAAATGATGATACCATGCAAACTTTCAACCTTTTCAGAGTTCATTTGAAATGCTTTTCAATTTTAGGGTCTTATAGCTCAAAATAATCAGTAAATGCATGAAAAATAAAAGATGAAGTCAGAAAGGGTTGAAAATTGATGATTTGGCTTTGAATGGTGCAATTTGAACACAGAAACCCTGATACTTCGAAAGAGATTGTCCGTTGTGTACACGAAGTGCATCCAGTTTTTGCTGTAGCCCTCTCTAGTTTCTTTCACATGCTTTGTGGATGAAATGACAATACCATGCCAACTTTCAACGTTTCCAGAGTTCATTTGAAATGCTTTTCAATTTCAGGGTCTTATAACTCAAAATAATCAGTAAATGCTTGAAAAATAACAAATGAAGTCAAAAAGGGTTGAAAATTGATGATGTCGCTTTGAATGGTGCATTTTGAACATAGAAAAACTATGGAGTTCAAATAAGTTAAAAAATGAAACCCCTTTGTAAAAGACGAGTTTCCGTATGAAACCCTAATACTTCGAAAGAGATTGTCCGTTGTGTACACGAAGTGCATCCAGTTTTTGCCGTAACCATCTTTACTTTATGGCACATGCTATGTGGATGAAATGCTGATACCATGCCAACTTTCAACCTTTTCAGAGTTCATTTGAAATGCTTTTCAATTTCAGGCTCTTATAGCTCAAAATAATCAGTAAATGCATGAAAATTACAAATGAAGTCAGAAAGGGTTGAAAATGGATGATGTGGCTTTGAATGGTACATTTTGAACACAAAAAAACTATGGAGTTCAAATAATTTTAAAAAAATGAAATCCCTTTGTAACAGACGAGTTTCCGTACGAAACCCTGATACTTCGAAAGAGAATGTCCATTGTGTACACGAAGTGCATCCAGTTTTTGTCGTAACCCTCTCTACTTTCTTGCACATGCTATGTGGATGAAATGATGATACCATGCAAACTTTCAACCGTTTCAGAGTTCATTTGAAATGCTTTTCAATTTCAGGGTCTTATAGCTCAAAATAATCAGTAAATGCATGAAAAATAACAAATGAAGTCAGAAAGGGTTGAAAATTGATGATGTGGATTTGAATGGTGCAATTTGAACACAAAAAAACTATGGAGTTCAAATAATTTTAAAAAAATGAAATCCCTTTGTAACAGACGAGTTTCCGTACGAAACCCTGATACTTCGAAAGAGAATGTCCATTGTGTACACGAAGTGCATCCAGTTTTTGTCGTAACCCTCTCTACTTTCTTGCACATGCTATGTGGATGAAATGATGATACCATGCAAACTTTCAACCGTTTCAGAGTTCATTTGAAATGCTTTTCAATTTCAGGGTCTTATAGCTCAAAATAATCAGTAAATGCATGAAAAATAACAAATGAAGTCAGAAAGGGTTGAAAATTGATGATGTGGATTTGAATGGTGCAATTTGAACATAGAAAACTATGAAGTTCAAATAAGTTAAAAAAAGAAATCCCTTTGTAACAGACGAGAGTCCGTATGAAACTCTGATACTTCGAAAGAGATTGTCCGTTGTGTACACGAAGTGCATCCAGTTTTTGTCGTAACCCTCTCTACTTTCTTGCACATGCTATGTGGATGAAATGATGATACCATGCAAACTTTCAACCGTTTCAGAGTTCATTTGAAATGCTTTTCAATTTCAGGGTCTTATAGCTCAAAATAATCAGTAAATGCATGAAAAATAACAAATGAAGTCAGAAAGGGTTGAAAATTGATGATGTGGATTTGAATGGTGCAATTTGAACATAGAAAACTATGAAGTTCAAATAAGTTAAAAAAAGAAATCC
>NC_053027.1:78212642-78231645 GCF_003073215.2 Triticum urartu | reverse complement strand
CCCGTAGAGTCCCATCCGGACACGAGACGAAGTCTTCAATCTTGTATCTTCATAGTCTAACAGTCCGGCCAATGGAGATAGTCCGGCTGTCCGGAGACCCCCTAATCCAGGACTCCCTTAGCCCCTGAACCAGGCTTCAATGACGATGAGTCCGGCGTGCAGTTGTCTTCGGCATTGCAAGGCGGGTTCCTTCTCCGAATACATTACAGAAGAATGTTGAATACGAGGATAGTGTCCGACCCTGCAAAATAAATTCCACATTCCACCGCAGAGAGAATAACGTTTTTGCAGATCTAATCCGCAGCTTGTTTTGGCAACATGACGTTATGTCATGGCCCGGTGATTATTCGAACCGTTTCTCTTAACCAGCTCCACATAACGCGAGGCGGTTTCTTGACATGTCTTGCTGAAGCGGAGATCGTGTTCCCCTAATTACGGGATTCTCATTAATGCGGTTCGTGGGTAACCCAACCGTGTGTAGGACTCCTAGATTATAGGCAAGTCCTAAACGTCTACGGAGAGGACGTTTGATATTCACCCTCTTTATAACGGGACAAGGTTTTCGCTTTTTCCCTCCCGTGCTCAATCAAACCCTTCCCCCGCCTCGAGTTCTAACACCCAAAGCCCAAGTCAGGTGCTCCGGATCTTCAACCATGTCCGGATCCAGCCTTCAAGGCCGATGGATGCCCTCCTCCATTACGGAAGAGGTCATCAAGAAGTTGAGGGAGGCCAGATATTTGACCGCCGAGGTGTCGCATCGGCTGCCTGCTCGAGGGCAAATCGTCCCTACTCGCGAACCCAACGAGAGTGTTCGTCTCCCACTTCCTCCGAGGTCTAGGCCTCACTCTGGATCCTTTCGTCAGGGGCTTGATGTTCTATTACGGGTTAGATTTCCACGATCTAGCCCTGGACTCCTTTCTCCACATCACGACATTTATTGTCGTGTGTGAGGCCTTCCTCCGCGTTACCCCTCACTTTGGCCTGTGGCTCAAGACCTTTGAAGTAAAGCCGAAGATGATCAGGGGGCAACAAGCCGTGTGCGGAGGTGCATCAATAGGCAAGATGGTAGGAGCTCCATGGCCGAGAGGTTCCTTTCTAGAGGTGCCCGAATTATGGCAACAGGAGTGGTTTTATGTCACGGCTCCCAGAAGTGCCAAGTGGGCGGCTGCCCATGCTTTCCGCTCGGGCCCCCCACCACAACTGATGTCATGGATCAACAGGGGTCTGAGCTGGGGTCCAGCCAAGGACGTGCCTATGCTGCAAAGCCGCATCCGAGATCTCTTCGAGGGAGATTTCAATTTGGTTGCGGTAATACAAGTTATGCTGGTTCGCCAAGTCCAGCCTTGCAAACGCCGGCCCCCGCGCTTGTGGGAGTTCAACCCAGAGGGACCACGTGCCATTCAAAGTTTCCTCGGCCTGACGCACGAGGAGATGTACAAGTCATTCTTCGGACCTCGAGTGGAATGTCCGGATATCACCGAGGACGTGGGCCTGAGCAGTAACCGCGCCGCCGAACAAGTAAGAAATCCTCTAGCCGAACACACTGTCTTTTATTCGAGGTTATTCTTGAGAGTTCGCCTTTTGACCAGGACTGGCTAACGAAGGCGAAGATGATTCGGTGTTTGGCCCCCCTTCCTGAGGGTTTGGAAAATCCGGTATTGGAGAAGATGCTTGAGGTCGCACCTTGCCCGGAGCCCTTGAAGGAAGACACCGAGGGGGATAATACGGGCGAACGCGGGCCCCCATCGCTACCCGTTCCGACCAAGGGAACGAGCGTTTCCACGAAGGAGGACGACCAAGGGAGGAAAAGGACTGCTTCTGAGGATCCGGAAGCCGAAGCGCCTCCAAACGGGAGAAGAAGTCTCCCACAGAGGGTCCTGCCTCGGGGGGTGCTTTTGCCGCACAAAGTCCGCGAGGGGATCTGCCCTCCAACGAGTTGTAAGTGATCCAAAATATTTTAATAGTAAGAGTATGCTATCTTTTTCCTCTGAGAAAACAACCACCGCATATATCTTGCAGTTCGGGCCTCAGCCCCTCTCAAATGAGTTTGTCTTCGGGGGATCTTCTTCCGAAGATGATGGAGAGTGAAATGCCTCCTCCGGACTCCTCTGCTCCAGAAGCGGGCGACCCCGAAGTGTCATTGCGGAGGGCCTCTCCAGATCCGGTGAGGCCAGAAGATAGTTCTGTATACCCCAGAAGTCCCCCGTGTCCGGCTCACGAAGAGAGCATACGAAAGAGTCCGGCACCGCCTGGTGTGCGGTCGGACGTTCTGAGGGAG
The DNA here is from genome assembly GCF_003073215.2 of Triticum urartu. NCBI lineage: Eukaryota > Viridiplantae > Streptophyta > Magnoliopsida > Poales > Poaceae > Triticum > Triticum urartu. The sequence continues at coordinate 78,229,367 of NC_053027.1, read as the reverse complement.
TTGGTGGGGCGAGCGGCCATCTCAGAAGAGCACCGTATGTTGATGGGTACGGTGATGGAGAGAATCTCGTCCGCTGAAAGCGGATTACATGAAGCCTTTATGAGTCTACTGACAGGCTTTGAGGTATGTGAGATAATATGTGATAGTACTGCACATGTTAGGTGTGCCCTGTGTAGATAGTAGCCCCTGAGACTCTGGTTGTCGTCGAGACCGGCGGCGAACAGAGGATCGTACTCTCAGGCAATAACCATACTGCCTCTATGTGCAGGTGGTGGAAGCTCCGGTGGCTAGCCGGACTGGGGAATTTGCCCAATTAAAATGGCAACTAGATGCGGTAGACGCCGACATCGAGCTTGTTAACAAGAGGCTTGACGAGGCACACGGGAAGTGTTATTATCCGGTGAATGCCACATAGTAAGAGCGGCATAATGACATTATCTTTAATATGTTGTGACTGCAGATGGAGCTGCCACCATGGAAGCCAAGGAACAAGCAAGGATTAGTAATGCGGCTGCTTTGAAGGCCGCTGAAGAGTTGAAAGCCGAGAAGGGCGTGCTTTGCGAGAGTCAGGAGAAGATGGCCAAGATGGCCCTAGAATTGAAAGACACTGCCGACCGTTGCCGGGTCCTTGAGAAAGAAAACCAAGCGAAGGCAATGGACCTTGAGAAGGCCGCCGCGGCAGACAAAGACACCTGTTCTGCTATGAGGGCGAAGAAGGAGGAGCTGCGGGAAGCCGGGGATATTGCGGCTGGGAAACCCTTCATGTTACGGAGGAAGTTCGGAGATCCATGGTATGCCCCTCTGGATCGGCTATGGATCTCGGCAGATGCGTATATGGATTTGGCGGCGAGCACTGCCGATGCGGCCAAGTACTTCCAAGGTCAGACAGATCGTGAAGTGGACAAGTTGTTCAGGACGCAATTCCACGTTCCAGAGCGTCCGCTTTCCTTGACTGACCAGCTAGCCAAATGGGCCGAACTGAATAGGTTGTCCGGACTCGCCATGAGGTCTGTTGTGGATCAGCTATGGCCGGAAGGGCCTAAGCTGAACAGCTATTTCAGCTTAGTGCAGCAGTTCCTTGATGTGGTGCCGCGTATTAATGCAATGAAGAGGTCGGCATGCATAGAAGGCTCGCGGATGGCCCTTGCCCGTGTTAAAGCATACTGGGCGGAGATGGACGCTACCACTGTTGCAGCGCAGGGTTCGGCCATAGGCCGTGTGGCTGCCAAACACTATTTGGAGGAAGTTCTCGAGGGTGCTCGTTTAATAGAGGCCCAGTGCTCGAAAAATATTATGTTTGAGTGATATGTATTCTCATTGTAAACATAATGCTTTTATGAAGTTTTTATAAGGCTATGTTTATACTTTTGCCTGAAAGTAGTATGATACCTCCTGTGCGGCCGTTTATATATATATATATGTATGTATAACCTGAAAGATTGCAGTCGTCGGCTTCAACCCCCACGCATATAATGCGGAGGTGCTCGCAAAATACGCATGTTCACACTTAACCCAACGTCTTGGTCCTGATAAGGAGGTGATAGCGCAGCGAGCGAGGCAACCGGACTATAATGCTTTAACACTTTCACTTAGCCATAGGAGTTTGACAGTGGGGCTACTAGATAGCCCCTGGTGGCTCCGCACTCTCCCGATCGCAGGGTGTATATATGCATGGCCAGAAAATGGCCCTTCATTAAGGCAGAGGAATTCTAGCATTCCGATAGGTCATCGAGTGGTTGACCAGTCTCACGCTATATCATGACAGTCAGTTTTCGGCTTTCTCTACTGAGGCGCTCGTCCGGATGAACTAGGGCACGATCGCAGTAGTTCTTCTGGTGCTACCTTAGTCGGTAAAGCGGAACGTAAGGCACCAAAACACAGGAGCCGGGCAAACCCAACATTTGACCAAAGACAATGATTCGGAGCTGATGCATATAAGGCCGAACTCGCGACGCCGAACACTCCCTAAGGTATTCGGTCTTTATGGTATAAACCGGGCCGAAATAGTGCCACTTGTAGGAAGCCCCTTGTGTCCAGGTACGTGCATTATTTTGACGTGGCCATATGCCAAGACATCAGCATCCTTCTCAATGGTGCTGAGAATTCGGTGGATATGTATCAACAAGAGACAGTAAAAAAGGTTTACACAGGGTCTTAATCTAAAAAGAATCCTTGGGGCGGGTCCCTGCTGCACGTCTGCGCCTGTGTCTCCATTGTGCCGTATCCTGGATGGGTGTAGGACGATGATTATGTGTAGAAGAGAGGAACTTAGGTAAAAAAAGTTGTCGTGCAAGAAGTAGTTTTTAAATAAACCATGTATAATTCAAAGTGAGTAAGAATTGCCACTTGTCTGCGCACGCTGAGCCCCTTGTATTTGTAATAGGGGTGTGATCATTGATCCGGTATAAATTGCATATAGCTGCACCGGACTCGTCTAACCGTGTCCGAGGTCGTGACGACGTGCTAAATATGTTAGTTGGTGAGGCCGTTCTTAGTGTGCGGTTGTCAAGGCGGCCGCACGCTCTTCAGCGCGCAGGAATTGCTTAACATTTCCATTCACTATAATGATGCTACGTGGACCGGGCATCTTGAGTGTGAGGGAAGCGTAGTGTGGTATTGCATTAAAGCGAGCGAAAGCTTCGCGTCCGAGTAGTGCTTGATAGCCACTTTGGAACAGAGCGATGTGGAAGGTTAGATGTTCGCTACGAAAGTTATCGGGGAGGCCGAATATAACTTTTAGTAGCAGGGAGCCCGTGCAACGAGCCCCTGGGCCTGGCGTTACTCCTTTAAAGGTAATATTGCTATGGTGAATTTTTGTTGGGTCTTTCCCGATTTCGCAGATTATATCCTGGTATATCAGGTTTAGACTGCTGCCACCGTCCATCAGGACTCGTGTGAAGTGGTATCCGTCAATTATTGGGTCTAATACCAGGGCAGCCCATCCTGCACGCCGGACACTTGCTGAGTAATCACGATGGTCGAAGGTGATCGGTTGAGACAACCAGTGGCAGGGCTCCGCGGTGATAGGCCTTCGGGCGTATTTTTCTTGGAGTGCCATTTTTATTCTGCCCTTAATCACGTGTAACACATTTACTGTTTTGACTTCTGGTGGAAATTTCTTTTGTTCCCTAGTGTCTTCCTTGAGAGGCTCATCCTCATCTTCACTTGGTGTATCCTCCCCCTTGTGTACGGCGTTGAGCTTGCCAGACTGCTTGAAGACCCAACATTCTCTGTGGGTATGGTTGGATGGTTTTCCAGGGGTGCTATGGACCTGACATATTTGGTCCAGAATTTTATTCAGGCTGGACAGTTCGTCTCTGGCGCCTTTATAGGGCGGCTTCTGACCTGGCCGAGAGCTTTTGAATCCGGCGTTTACTGCCGTGTTCTTCGTCCTGTCTCCTTTGTTCCGGCATTTGTTATTATTGTTGCGCCGTGATTTCCCATTTCCATCTCTAACTTCGGATGTACTGGGGTCGCCAGTGCTGCATCTGGCTAGCCAGCTGTCCTCACCCGCGCAAAAGCGGGTCATGAGGCTTGTTAGTGCTGCCATCGTTCTCGGCTTTTCTTGGCCGAGGTGTCGGGCAAGTCATTCGTCACGGACGCTGTGCTTAAAAGCTGCCAAGGCTTCGGCGTCCGGACAGTCGACAATTTGGTTCTTTTTAGTAAGAAACTTGTTCCAAAGCTTTCAAGCTGACTCTCCGGGCTGTTGAGTTATATGACTCAAATCATCTGCGTCCGGAGGTCGGACATAAGTCCGTTGAAAGTTTGCCCGAAAAGCGTCTTCGGGCTCTGGCCAGCTTCCAATGGAGTTTTCGAGGAGGCCTTTGAGCCAGTGACGGGCTGGCCCTTTGAGTTTGAGTGGTAAGTACTTGCTGGCGTGGAGATCATCTCATAGAGCCATATGGATGTATAGTCCTCGATCCAGACCCCCGGGTCTGTTGTTCCGTCGTATGCCTCTATGTTTACAGGTTTGAATCCCTCTGGAATTTCATGATCCAACACCTCATCGGCGAAACATAGGGGGTGTGCGGCACCCCTATATATGGGTGTACCACGTTGTTCGGATTTTATATCGTATGCTGGGGCGTGCTTGCGTGGTCCATAGATGGATCTGGTTGCGCTGTTCTTTTGGTGCAGGCCCTCGCGTGAATCGCGTATTGTCTTGTGAGTGGCATTGTTGGCCGCTCTATGTTGGGCGGGGGGGCAGTCATCACGCCAGGGGGCTGTTTTGATTTTTGGTTGTGAGGGGTCTGAGGCCTCCTCATCGAATTCAGGTAGCAATTTTCCGCTTTGGGTAGCTCTTTGTGGGGCGATTGTCGCCGTACTTCGCTGCTGTGTTGAGTACTTTACTCCATCTGATTTGGAGTGTGTCCTGCGCAGCCTTGAGCCTTTGCGCTTTTTTAGGCTCCTCGAGGTGGCAACAAGCCTTTGACGGGCATTCTGCTGCTCCGGGTGCCTGTCCGGCGTTGTGTCGTCCGGACTATTATCTTTGACAGAATTGGTTTGTTCGGTTTGATTCTCCGTATTGCCGTGGTCCGGCAGTGGTTCGCCCTGCTCCAACGCTGGGTCTGTGTGATCGTTATTTCTGGCGAGGCGGGATTTGGGGCGGTGCTTGCGCCGCTTTTGACTGCTTCTCGAGGGAACAAGCCTTCGGTGCGTCCTTCCGTTCCTCGTCGTCGTCTTCTTTTGGTGTGTCCACCATGTATACGTCATATGATGAAGTGGACGTCCAGCGCCCTGTGGGCGGTGGTTCATCTTCGCCTCCCGCATCGTTGTCCATACTGTCGATGTCTCGGAGTCGAAGTCGAGCATGTCGGTTAAATCGACAGTGGCTACAAAGTGGGTGGTGGGTGGGCGTCGAATTTCTTCGTCGTCCGTATCCCAATCCTGTTGGCCATAATCTCGGCCAGGGCTCTCCTGAAGAGAGTCAGTGAATTCGGAATGTCGCAAAGGGCGAGTGCTGAAAGATATCCGCGGCGGTGAATTCCATGATCGGCGCCCAATCGGATTTCGATTGGCAGGGGCGCGGATGGTTCGGTTTCCGGAAGAGAGTCCGGCACCTTGGAGTCACGGGCTGCACGGAGATTTGTGCTAGTGTTCGGCTCGATCGCCGTTGAGACTGCAACCCCTGAGGTGGTGTCTAACCACCCGTCCTCGATTGGCGCAGTTGGCTCCGAACTAAGGGTCGGAGCTGATGCGGGGCGTTCTGGGGTACTGTTCGGCGGTAGAGCTAGGTCATACCCATCGACAGTGCGGGCGCGCCGGCTGTGGCTCGAATCGTCGAAGATCAAGTCCATGATGTCGGCCGTGTAGTTCAAACTTCCAAATCTGACCTGATGGCCAGGGCGTAGCTTTCAATCTGCTCCAGATGGCCAAGCGAATTGCCCGCAGTGCAAAGCCGAATACGAAGATCTGTCCGAGGAGAAAAGTCTCACCTGGACCATCGCTATCGATGATAGTAGGAGCCATCAAGCCTAAGCGACGACACAGAGGAACTCTCAATGAAAGCACCAATGTCGGTGTCAAAACCGGCGGATCTCGGGTAGGGGGTCCCGAACTGTGCGTCTAGGCCGGATGGTAACAGGAGGCAAGGGACACGAAGTTTTACCCAGGTTCGGGCCCTCTTGATGGAGGTAAAACCCTACGTCCTGCTTGATTAATATTGAAGATATGGGTGTTACAAGAGTAGATCTACCACGAGATCAGAGAGGCTAAACCCTAGAAGCTAGCCTACGGTATGATTGTATGTTGTGATTGTTGTCCTACGGACTAAAACCCTCCGGTTTATATAGACACAGAGAGGGTTAGGGTTACACAAGGTCGGTTACAAAGGAGATATCCATATACGTATTGCCTAGCTTGCCTTCCACGCCAAGTAGAGTCCCATCCGGACACGAGACGAAGTCTTCAATCTTGTATCTTCATAGTCTAACAGTCCGGCCAATGGAGATAGTCCGGCTGTCCGGAGACCCCCTAATCCAGGACTCCCTCACTCTCCATGATGAGGAGGGAGTAGTTCTCGCTCGGGGCTGAGGGTATGTACCAGTAGCTATGTGTTTGATCTCTCTCTCTCTCTCTCTCGTGTTCTTGATTTGGCACAATCTTGATGTATCGCGAGCTTTGCTATTATATTTGGATCCTATGATGTTTCTTCCCCCCTCTACTCTCTTGTAATGGATTGAGTTTCCCCTTTGAAGTTATCTTATCGGATTGAGTCTTTAAAGATTTGAGAACACCTGATGTATGTCTTGTCGTGCATATCTGTGGTGACAATGGGATATCACGTGATTCACTTGATGTATGTTTTGGTGATCAACTTGCGGGTTCCGCCCATGAACCTATGCATAGGGGTTGGCACACGTTTTCGTCGTGATTCTCTGGTAGAAGCTTTGGGGCACTCTTTGGGGTTCTATGTGTTGGTTGATTAGATGAATCTGAGATTGTGTGATGCATATCGTATAATCATACCCACGGATACTTGAGGTGAACATTGGAGTATCTAGGTGACATTAGGGTTTTGGTTGATTTGTGTCTTAAGGTGTTATTCTAGTACGAACTCTAGGGCTGTTTGTGACACTTATAGGAATAGCCCAACAGATTGATTGGGAAGAATAACTTTGAGGTGGTTTCATACCCTACCATAATCTCTTCGTACGTTCTCCGCTATTAGCGACTTGGAGTGACTCTTTGTTGCATGTTGAGGGATAGTATGTGATCCAATTATGCTATTATTGTTGAGGGAACTTACACTAGTGAAAGTATGAACCCTAGGCCTTGTTTCCTATCATGCAATACCATTTACGCTCACTTTTATCATTTAGTTACCTTGCTGTTTTTATATATTTCAGATTACAAAATACCTTTATCTATCATCCATATGCACTTGTATCACCATCTCTTTCGCCGAACTAGTGCACTATACAATTTACCATTGTATTGGGTGTGTTGGGGACACAAGAGACTCTTTGTTATTTGGTTGCAGGGTTGCTTGAGAGAGACCATCTTCATCCTACGCCTCCTACGGATTGATAAACCTTAGGTCATCCATTGAGGGAAATTTGTTACTATCCTACAAACCTCTGCACTTGGGGGCCCAACATGGCGCCCCAGGTCAAAGCCCCTCGCCGCATTGTAAGTATCCGAGGATGCCTTACATAAGTCCGGTTTTTATAATTGTGGTCTCAACACATCGTATGATGTAGTACGACCCGTGACCTCCCCGAACAATCTTCAGAGGGGAATTCTTCAGATTCGAGGATGATGGAAAGCGAGTTGCCTCCGCGAGCCTCCCCACCTATCGCCACGGACGACACCAAAGTGTTGTCCCGAAGGGCCTCTTCGGGCAGCGGAGCGACATGGGAGGCCGCCAAAATGGCGCTAGAGGGTAATTCCTTGGCTGCCGAGAACACGGGGGAAGAAATCCCCATGGAGACTGATGGTGGGGGCCTTGACCAATCTGGCCCCCAGCCGAACATCGTTCCGGAAACCCAAGTGGCTCCGGAACCAAATAAGCGCCCCCCTTCGAAGGGGGGGGCGCTAACTGCAGCGGCGACCTCCACTAATCCGGAGGCGCCGAACATACTGATGGAGGAACTGCAATGTGATTCCATCATGGAGAAGCACCGCACCCTGATGGGTTTGGTGGTTGAAAAGGTTCAGTCCGCCAAGAGCGGGCTAAATGAAGCCTTCACTAGCCTGCTAACTGGCTTTGAGCTATGCGATGTATTATTCTTGACCACTTTTCATATGAAAAATATGCCTGTATATAGGTGGTAGCCCCTGAGACTCTGTTCGGCTTTTAGAAAAAAGGCTAAACAGAGGATTGATAATTTTTGCAGGAGATAATGTGCTTGTCTATTTTGAGGAATAGGCTTCACTGTTATCGGCAGCCACCCAGGCCGCCGAAATATCCGAGCTCAATCGTAAGATGGGCTTGGCCGATGAGGATCTCGTCCGCATCAACAAGAGGTTTGATGAAGCGCTAGGTATGTTTCAAAATATCTCATTCATGTGTGTATTAATATGCAGACTCTAAGTTGAAGCTCATGCGTTGCTATGTGTATGATTGCAGGCAACACTGCTGCGGTTGAGACCCTTAGAGGTGAACTTTCCCAGGCCAAGGAGTAGGCAAGGGTGAACAAAGCGACCGCTAATAAAGCGTCCGAGGACTTGGAGTCCGAACAGGTCGTCCGCCGCCAATACAAGGAGCGGGTGACAGAAGTGGAGCAAGCGCTCAAAGACGCCACCAGCACATGCGAGTCCCTAGAAGAGAAGAATAAAGCCCAAGCCTTGACAAGGTTCTTCGAGATGCCAAGGAGGCACAGACCGAATCCCGAGCGGCGTACGAGGAAATCAAGCAGGCCGGACAGATAGCGACTGGTAAGCCCTTTCTCTTACAGAGTAAATTCGGCGATCAAAAGTATGCCTTTCTCACTCGACTGCGGAGTGCTCCAGATTCCTTCGTGGATCTTCCGAAGAGTGATGCCGACGCCACGCAATTCTTTCGAGCCCAGGAGGGGCGCACGATGGAGAAGCTATTCTGGTCACAGTTCGCGGCGTAGGAGCTCCCAGCGCTGTTGAATGACCAGATGGCGCAGTGGGCCGAGCTGCATAGGATGTCCGGATTGGCCATGAGGGACGTCATAGTCCGGCTGTGGCCGACCGAACCCATTCCAAACAGCTATTTTGGCCTGGTGCAGCGACTTGTCAACGCGCTGCCCCGAATTGACGCGATCAAGCAGTCGTTGTGTATAGAAGGTGCGCGGATGGCCTTCGCCCGTGTCAAGATGCACTGGGCAAAAATTAAGGCCGCCATCGTGGCAGTCGAGGGCCTACGAGGTGGCAAGGACCACCGCAAGCCGGAGCGCTATTTTGAAGACGTCCTAGAGGGTGCCCGTTTGATAGAGGGTCAATGCTCGAAGGATATTATGTTCGAGTGAATGTATCCGAACTTGCCAGACATTGTATTATAAACCAAGGCTTTGTAATATATTTATGCTTTTATCCGAACTACATACCTCTTGCGTGGCCGTATTTTATTATTCTTGAAAGTTTGCCAGTTGTCGGCTTCAGCCTCCACGTAGATGCTACAGGGGTGTTCATAATAACGTGTAATCACTCTTGACCCAACGTCTTGGTCCGTAAAGGAGATGACTTACGTAACAAACCAGGAAATCAGACTATGCGTCTTTAGCACTTTCACTTAGCCATAGGACTTTGACTGTGGGGCTAAGAACTAGCCCCTGGTGCGTGTGCGGCTATCCGAATGGGGATGCCTTAGGCGCGTGACCGAGCCGAAGTCAGTCCTTTGTATAACACAGAAAAAATCGCTAGAGATTTACATTAAATCGCCAAATAGCCGACCAGCTCTCGCCATACCATGACAGTCAGTTTTCGGCTTTCTCTACTGAGGTGTTTCACTGGACGAACCAGAAACACAATCGTAGTAGTTCTCCCTTTACTACCTTAGCCGAACAAGCGGAACGTAAGGTGGTAACCTAGGAGCCGGGCAACCCAACTATTGACCAAAGACATGATTCGGAGCCGATGCATATAATGCCATATTCGGGACGCCGAATTATACTATAAAAGTGTTCGTACTTTTCATCTCTTTTTTTTGAAAAAAAGAATATATATGTGGCTGACTAGATCCCCTGGCGATTTAAATCGAGTCGATGTGTGTGCCAACCTAACGTAAAGAGGGAATACAGATTAGGAAATAAGCCAATACCAAACAGGGTTGGGCGAAACTATTTCCATTATAGTCTGATTGATACGTCAAAACGTATTTTTACAGAGGATGCGATAAGCATCGAGGCTATTTGATACGTCGCCAATGTATCTATATTTTTTGATTGTTCCATGCTATTATATTATCTGTTTTGGATGTTTAATGGGTTTTAATATGCACTTTTATATTATTTTTGGGACTAACCTATTACCGAAGGCCCAGTGCAAATTGCTGTTTTTTTGCCTATTTCAGTGTTTCGCAGAAAAGGAATATCAAACGGAACGAAACCTTCGCGAGGATCTTTCTTGGAACAAACGCAACCCAGGAGACTTGGAGTACAAGTCTGAAAGTCCGTGAAGCTTCCACGAGGCAGGGGGCGAGCCCAGGGGTTAGGCGCGCCCCCACCCTCGTGGGCCCCACAGAGCTCCACTGACGTACTTGTTTCGCCTATATATACCCATGTACCCTAAAAATATCCAAGAGAGCCACGAAACTACTTTTCCACCATCGCAACCTTCTATACCCGTGAGATCCCATCTTGGGGCCTTTTCCGGCGATTTGCCGGAGGGGGATTCAATCACGGGGGGCTTCTACATCAACACCATAGCCTCTCTGATGAAGTGCGAGTAGTTTACCACAGACCTTCAGGTCCATAGTTATTAGCTAGATGGATTCTTCTCTCTCTTTGGTTCTCAATAGAAAGTTCTCCTCGATGTTCTTGGAGATCTATTCGATGTAATACTCTTTTGTGGTGTGTTTGCCGAGATCCGATGAATTGTGGGTTTATGAATTTGATTATCTATGAATATTATTTGGTTTTTCTCTGAATTCTTATATGCATGATTTGATATCTTTGCAAGTCTCTTCGAATTATCGGTTTAGTTTGGCCTACTAGATTGATCTTTCTTGCAATGGGAGAAGTGCTTAGCTTTGGGTTCAATCTTGTGGTGTCCTTTCCTAGTGACAGCAGCGGTAGCAAGTCACGTATTGTATTGTTGCCATCGAGGATAAAAAGATGGGGTTTATATCATATTGCTTGAGTCTATCCCTCTACATCATGTCATCTTGCCTAATGCATTACTCCGTTCTTATAAACTTAATACTCTAGATGCATGCTGGATAGTGATCGATGTGTGGAGTAATAGTAGTAGATGCAGAATCGTTTCGGTCTACTTGACACGGATGTGATGCCTATATTCATGATCATTTCCCTAGATATCTAACTATGCGCTTTTCTATCAATTGCTCGGCAGTAATTTGTTCACCCACCGTAATATATGCTATCATGAGAGAAGCCACTAGTGAAACCTATGGCCCCCAGGTCTACATTACATCATATAAGCTTCCGATCTATAATTCTAGTTTACTATTTATTTTGCAATCTTTATTTTCCAATCTATACAACTAAAATACCAAAAATATTTATCTTATTATCTTTATCAGATCTCACTTTTGCAAGTTGACACGTCCATTTTGCATCATGATTTTATATCGATATTTCTTGCATTATGGGCTGCTATTACACATTATGTCACAATACTTATGCCTATTCTCTCTTATTTTACAAGGTTTACATAAAGAGGGAGAATGCCGGCAGCTGGGATTCTGGGCTGGAAAATGAGCAAATATTAGAGACCTATTATGCACAGCTCCAAAAGTCCTGAAACTTCACGGAAGTCAATTTCAGAATATATAAAAAATACTGAGCACAAGAAGTTCACCAGGGGGGCCACACCCTGCCCACGAGGGTGGGGGCGCGCCCTACCCCCCCGGGCACGCCCCCTCCCTCGTGGGCCCCCTGGTGGCCCTCTGATGGCCATCTTCTGCTATATGAAGTCTTTCGATGAGGAAAAATCATAAGCGATCTTCTCAGATGAAACTCCGCCACCACGAGGCGGAACCAATCTAGGGCTCTGGCGGAGCTGTTCTGCCGGGGAAACTTCCCTCTGGGAGGGGGAAATCATCGCCATCGTCATCACCAACGCTCTTCTCATTGGGAGAGGGCAATCTCCATCAACATCTTCACCAGCACCATCTCCTCTCAAACCCTAGTTCATCTCTTGTATCCAATTCTTGTCTCCAAGTCCGGGATTGGTACCTGTGGGTTGCTAGTAGTGTTAATTACTCCTTGTAGTTGATGCTAGTTGGTTTATTTGGTGGAAGATCATATGTTCAGATCCTATATGCATATTAATACCCCTCTGATTATGAACATGAATATGCTTTGTGAGTAGTTACGTTTGTTCCTGAGGACATGGGAGAAGTCTTGCTATTAGTAGTCATGTGAATTTGGTATTCGTTCGATATTTTGATGAGATGTATGTTGTCTCTCCTCTAGTGGTGTTATGTGAACGTCGACTACATAACACTTCACCATTATTTGGGCCTAGAGGAAGGCATTGGGAAGTAATAAGTAGATGATGGGTTGCTAGAGTGACAGAAGCTTAAACCCTAGTTTATGCGTTGCTTCGTAAGGGGCTGATTTGGATCCATATGTTTCATGCTATGGTTAGGTTTACCTTAATACTTTTGTTGTAGTTGCGGATGCTTGCAATAGAGGTTAATCATAAGTGGGATGCTTGTCCAAGTAAGGGCAGTACAAGCACCGGTCCACCCACATACCAAATTATCAAAGTACCGAACGCGAATCATATGAACGTGATGAAAACTAGCTTGACGATATTCCCATGTGTCCTCGGGAGCGCTTTTCTCTATATAAGAGTTTGTCTAGGCTTGTCCTTTGCTACAAAAAGGATTGGGCCACCTTGCTGCACTTTATTTACTTTTGTTACTTGTTGCTCGTTACAAATTATCTTATCACAAAACTATCTATTACCTATAATTTTAGTGCTTGCAGAGAATACCTTGTTGAAAACCGCTTATCATTTCCTTCTACTCCTCATTGGGTTCAACACTCTTACTTATCGAAAGGACTACAATAGATCCCCTATACTTGTGGGTCATCAAGACTCTTTTCTGGCACCATTGCCGGGGAGTGAAGCGCCTTTGGTAGGTGGAATTTGGTAAGGAAAAATTTATATAGTGTGCTGAAATTTATTGTCACTTTTTACTATGGAAAGTAATCCTCTGAGGGGCTTGTTTGGGGTATCTTCACCCCGGCCAGTAGAGCAAAGAGTTGCTCCTCAACCTACTGAAACCTACTAAAAATGAAAATGTCTGCTTTGAAATTCCTTCGGGTATGATAGAAAAACTGCTAGCTAATCCTTTTGCAGGAGATGGAACATGCATCCTGATGAGCACCTAATATATGTGGATGAAGTTTGTGGATTATTTAAGCTTGCAGGTGTACCCGATGATGTTGTTAAGAAGAAGGTCTTCCCTTTATCTTTGAAGGGAGATGCATCGACATGGTATAGGCTATGTGATGATACGGGGTCATGGAACTACAAACGGTTGAAATTGGAATTTCATCAGAAGTTTTATCTTATGCATCTTGTTCATCGTGATCACAATTATATATATAAGTTTTGGCCTCGCGAAGGAGAAAGCGTCGCTCAAGCTTGGGGGAGGCTTAAATCAATGTTATATCCATGCCCCAATCATGAGCTCTCAAGAGAGATGATTATTCAAAATTTATATGCTCGGCTTTCTGATAACAATCGCACCATGCCCGATACTTCTTGTGCTGGCTCTTTTATGATGAAGACTATTGAATTCAAATGGGATTTATTGGAAATAATTAAACACAACTCTGAAGATTGGGACCTCGATGAAGGTAAGGAGTCAGGTAAGACACCTAAGTTTGATTGTGTTAAATCTTTTATGGATACCGATGTTTTCCGTAAATTTAGCACTAAATATGGACTTGACTCTGAGATAGCAGCTTCTTTCTGTGAATCTTTTGCTACTTATGTTGATCTCCCCAAGGAGAAGTGGTTTAAATATCATCCTCCCATAGAAGTAAAAGTAGCTGCACCTATTAAAGTTGAAGAAAAGACTATCACTTATAATGATCCAATTGTTCCTACTTCTTATGTTGAGAACCCACCTTTTCCTGTTAGGACAAAGGATCATGCTAAAACTTCAACTGTGGTTCGTAAAAGCAATATTAGAACATATAAACCTCCTGAGCAAGTTAAAGTTGAACCTAATATTGCTATTGTTAAAGATCTCTTGGCTGATAACATTGATGGGCATGTTATTTATTTCTGTGATGAAACTGCTAGAATTGCTAAACCTTGTGCTAAAGATAAACCTAGACCGGTGGTAGGCATGCCTGTTATTTATGTTAAAACAAGAGATCATTGTTATCATGGCTTATGTGATATGGGTGCCAGTGCTAGTGCAATACCTATTGGCCCATATAGAGAAATTATGCATGATATTGCACCTGCTGAGTTAGAAGATATTGATGTCACAATTAAACTTGCCAATAGAGATACTATATCACCAATGAGAATTGTTAGAGATGTTGAAGTCTTGTGTGGGAAAACTAAATATCCTATTGTTTTTCTTGTTCTTGGTTCCCCACAAGATAGCTTTTGTCCCATTATATTTGGTAGACCCTTCTTAAACACTGTTAATGCTAAGATAGATTGCAAAAATGATGTTGTTACTATTGGTTTAGATGATATGTCTCGTGAATTTAATTTCTCTAAATTCAGTAGACAACACCGTGAAGAAGAATTGCCTAGTAAGGATGAAATTATTGGTCTTGCTTCTATTGCCGTACCTCCTAGTGATCCTTTAGAACAATATTTGCTAGACCATGAAAATGATATGTTTATGAATGAAAGAAGGGAAATAGATGAAGTATTCTTTAAACAGACCTATTTCTGAAACACAATTTGCCTGTTGAAATCCTAGGGGATCCTCCTCCACCCAAGGGTGATCCCGTGTTTGAGCTTAAACCGTTGCCTGATACTCTTAAATATGCTTATCTTGATGAGAAAAAGATATATCCTGTTATTATTAGTGCTAACCTTTCAGAGCATGAGGAAGAGAGATTATTGAAAACTCTGAAGAAGCACCGTGCTGCTATTGGGTATACTCTTGATGATCTTAAGGGCATTAGTCCCACTCTATGTCAACATAAAATAAATTTGGAAGAAGATGCTAAACCAGTTCGTGATCATCAACGACGGCTGAATCCTAAAATGAAAGAAGTGGTAAGAAAGGAAATACTAAAGCTCCTTGAGGCAGGTATAATCTATCCCGTTGCTGATAGTCAGTGGGTAAGTCCTGTCCATTGTGTCCCTAAGAAGGGAGGTATTACTGTCGTTCCTAATGATAAAGATGAATTGATTCCTCAAAGAATTATTACAGGTTATAGGATGGTAATTGATTTCCGCAAATTAAATAAGGCCACTAAAAAGGATCATTACCCCTTACTTTTATCGATCAAATGCTAGAAAGATTATCCAAACATACACATTTTTGCTTTCTAGATGGTTATTCTGGTTTCTCTCAAATATTTGTGTCAGCCAAGGATCAATCAAAGACTACTTTTACTTGCCCTTTTGGTACTTTTGCCTATAGAGTATGCCTTTTGGTTTATGTAATGCACCTGCCACCTTTCAAAGATGCATGATGGCTATATTCTCTGACTTTTGTGAAAAGATTTGTGAGGTTTTCATGGACGATTTCTCCGTCTATGGATCTTCTTTTGATGACTGCTTAAGCAACCTTGATCGAGTTTTGCAGAGATGTGAAGAAACTAATCTTGTCTTGAATTGGGAAAAGTGCCACTTTATCGTTAATGAAGGTATTGTCTTGGGGCATAAAGTTTCTCAAAGAGGTATTGAGGTTGATAAAGCCAAGGTTGATTCTATCGAAAAGATGCCATGCCCCAAGGACATCAAAGGTATAAGAAGTTTCCTTGTCACGCGGATTTTATAGGAGGTTCATTAAGGACTTCTCAAAAATTTCTCGGCCTCTGACTAATTTATTACAAAAAGATATACCATTTGTCTTTGATGATGATTGTGTAGAAGCATTTGAAATACTTAAGAAAGCATTGATCTCTGCACCTATTGTTCAGCCACCTGATTGGAATTTACCCTTTGAAATTATGTGTGATGCTAGTGATTATGCTGTAGGTGTTTGTTCTAGGACAAAGAGTTGATAAGAAATTAAATGTTATTCAATATGCTAGTAAACTCTAGACAATGCTCAAAGAAATTATGCTACTACTGAAAAAGAATTCTTAGCAGTTGTATTTGCTTGTGATAAGTTCAGACCTTATATTGTTGATTCTAAAGTAACTATTCACACTGATCATGCTGCTATTAAATATCTTATGGAAAAGAAAGATGCTAAACCTAGACTTATTAGATGGGTTCTCTTGCTACAAGAATTTGATTACATATTGTTGATAGAAAGGGAGCTGAGAACCCCGTTGCAGACAACTTGTCTAGGTTAGAAAATGTGCTTGATGACCCACTACCTATTGATGATAGCTTTCCTGATGAGGAATTAAATGTCATAAACATTTCTCATACTGCTCCATGGTATGCTGATTATGCTAATTACATTGTTGCCAAATTCATACCACCTAGTTTCACATACCAGCAAAAGAAAAAGTTCTTCTATGATTTGAGGCATTACTTTTGGGATGACCCACATCTTTATAAAGAAGGAGTAGATGGTGTTATTAGACGTTGTGTACCTGAGCATGAACAGGAACAAATCCTATGCAAGTGTCACTCCGAAGCTTATGGGGGACACCATGCTGGAGATAGAACTGCACATAAGGTATTGCAATCTAGTTTTTATTGGCCTACTCTCTTCAAGGATGCCCTTAAGTTTGTCTTATCCTGTGATGAATGTCAAAGAATTGGTAATATTAGTAGACGTCAGGAAATTCCTATGAATTATTCACTTGTTATTGAACCATTTGATGTTTGGGGCTTTGATTATATGGGACCTTTTCCTTCCTCTAATGGGTATACACATATTTTAGTTGCTATTGATTACGTTACTAAGTGGTTAGAAGCTATTAAACTAGTAGTGCTGATCATAACACTCTATTAAAA
>NC_053027.1:78197525-78211642 GCF_003073215.2 Triticum urartu | reverse complement strand
ATAGATAGACTTGATCATAAACCCACAATTCATCGTTCTCAACAAACACACCGCAAAAAGAAGATTACATCGAATAGATCTCCACAAGAGAGGGGGAGAACATTGTATTGAGATCCAAAAAGAGAGAAGAAGCCATCTAGCTAATAACTATGGACCCGTAGGTCTGAGGTGAACTACTCACACTTCATTGGAGGGGCTATGGTGTTGATGTAGAAGCCCTCCGTGATCGATGCCCCCTCCGGCGGAGCTCTGGAACAGGCCCCAAGATGGGATCTCGTGGATACAGAAAGTTACGGGTGGAATTAGGGTTTTGGCTCCTTCTGATCGTTTGGGGGTACGTGGGATATATATAGGAGGAAGAAGTACGTCGGTGGAGCAACAGGGGGCCCACGAGGGTGGGGGCGCGCCTGGTAGGGTAGGGCGCGCCCCTACCTCGTGGCCTCCTGTTACGTGCCTTGCGTAGGGTCCAAGTCTCCTGGTCTTATCTGTGAGAAAATCACGTTCCCGAGTTTCATTCCGTTTGGACTCCGTTTGATATTCCTTTTCTTCGAAACCTGAAAACAGGCAAAAAACAGCAATTCTGGGCTGGGCCTCCGGTAATAGGTTAGTCCCAAAAATAATATAAAAGTGGAAAATAAAGCCCAATATAGTCCAAAACAGTAGATAATATAGCATGGAGCAATAAAAAATTATAGATGCGTTGGAGACGTATCAAGCATCCCCAAGCTTAATTCCTGCTCGTCCTCGAGTAGGTAAATGATAAAAACAGATTTTTTTGATGCGGAGTGCTACTTGGCATAATTTTAATGTAATTCTTCTTAATTGTGGTATGAATATTTAGATCCGAAAGATTCAAGACAAAAGTTCATATTGACATAAAAATAATAATACTTCAAGCATACTAACTAAGCAATTATGTCTTCTCAAATTAACATGGTCAAAGAAAGTTCATCCCTACAAAATCATATGGTTTTGTCATGTTTCATTTTCGTCACACAAGAATGCTCTCATCATGCACAACCCCGATGACAAGCCAAGCAATTGTTTCATAATTTAGTAATCTCAAACCTATAAACTTTCACACAATATATGAGCGCGACCCATGGACATAGCACTATAGGTGGAATAGAATATAATGAGGGGGGTTATGTGGAGAAGACAAAAGAGGAGAAAGTCTCACATCAACGAGGCTAATCAATGGGCTATGGAGATGCCCACCGATTGATGTTAAGACAAGGAGTAGGGATTGCCATGCAACGGATGCACTAGAGCTATAAATGTCGGAATATACAAGCCAAGTTCTATAATGAAAATTCCCACTAGTATATGAAAGTGACAAAACAAGAGACTCTCTATCATGAAGATTATGGTGCTACTTTGAAGCACAAGTGTGGCAAAGGATAGTAACATTGTCCCTTCTCTCTTTTTCTCTCATTTTTTATGGCATTTTCTTTTCTTTTATGGCCTTTCTCTTTTTTGGGCCTTCTCTTTTTTATGGCCTTTCTCTTCCTTTTTTTTATATTCCTCACTTGGGACAATGCTCTAGAAAATGATGATCATCACACTCTCTATTTACAACTCAATGATTACAACTCGATACTAGAACAAAAGATGACTCTATATGAATGCCTCCGGCGGTGTACCGGGATATGCAATGAACCAAGAGTGACATGTATGAAAGAATTATGAACGGTGGCTTTGCCACAAATACTATGTCAACTACATGATCATGCTAAGCAATACGACAATGATGAATGTGTCATGATGAACGGAATGATGGAAAGTTGCATGGCAATATATCTCGGAATGGCTATGGAAATGCCATAATAGGTAGGTATGGTGGATGGTTTGAGGAAGATATAAGGAGTTTTATGTGTGAAAGAGCGTATCATATCACGGGGTTTGGATGCACCGATGAAGTTTCCGCCAACTCTCAATATGAGAAAGGGCAATGCACGGTACCGAAGAGGCTAGCAAGGATGGAAGGATGAGAGTGCGTATAATCCATGGACTCAACATTAGTCATAAAGAACTCACATACTTATTCAAAAATCTACAAGTCATCAAAACTCGGTACTAGCGCATGCTCCTAGGGGGATAGATTGGTAGGAAAAGACCATCGCTCGTCCTCCGCCACCACTCATAAGGAAAGAATCAAATAACACCTCATGTTTCAAATTTGTTGCATAACGTTTACCATACGTGCACAAGTCATTTCTCAATTTCACAACTACTCAATAGCACGACTTTGATATTAATTACCTCCATATCTCAAAAATCATCAAGCATCAAACTTCTCTTAGTATTCAAATACTTAAGAAAATTTACGAATCTGAAATACCAAGCATATTAGGATTAAGCAAATTACCATGATATTAAGACTCTCAAAATAATCTAAGTGAAGCATTGAGAGATCAATAGTTTCTAAAACAAATCCACCACCGTGCTCTAAAGATATAAGTGGAAGTACTAGAGCAAAACTATATAACTCAAAGATATAAGCGAAGCACATAGAGTATTCTAACAATTTCCAAAACATGTATGGCTCTCTCAAAAGATGTGTACAGCAAGGATGATTGTGTTAAACTAACAAGAAAAGACTCAAATAATACAAGCGCTCCACAAAACACATATCATGTGGTAAATAAAAATATAGCTCAAGTAAAGTTACCGATAGAAGTAGACGAAGAGGGGATTCCTTCCGGGCCATCCCCAAGCTTGGCTTTTAGTGTCCTTAGTATATCTGGGGGTGCCATGGGCATCCCAAGCTTAGGCTCTTCGCCACTCCTTGTTCCATAATCCATCAATCTTTACCCAACTTGAAAACTTCACAACACAAAACTTAAAGTAGAAAATCTCGTGACCTCCGTTAGCGAAAGAAAACAAAAGATCACTTCAGGTACTGTATGAACTCATTCTTTATTTATATTGGTGTTATACCTACTGTATTCCAACTTCTCTATGGGTTTATAAATATTTACTAGCCATAGATTCATCAAAATAAGCAAACAACACACGGAAACAGAATCTGTAAAACAGAACAGTCTGTAGTAATCTGTAGCTAGCGCAAGCTCTGGAACCCCAAAAATTCTAAAATAAATTGCTGGACGTGAGGAAATTATCTATTAATCATCTGCGAAAATAATTAACTAAATATCACTCTCCAAATAAAAATGGCTGTAGTTCTCGTGAGCGCTAAAGTTTCTGTTTCTTACAGCAAGTTCAACAAGACTTTCCCCAAGTCTTCTCAACGGTTCTACTTGGCACAAACACTAATTAAACAAAAAAAACACAACCAAAACAGAGGCTAGATAAATTATTTATTACTAAACGAGCAAAAAGCAAGGAATAAAAATAAAATTGGGTTGCCTCCCAACAAGCGCTATCGTTTAACGCCCCTAGCTAGGCATAACAAGCAAGAATAGAACTAGGTATTGCCATCTTTGGTAGGCAATCCATAAGTGTCTCTCATAATAGATTCATAAGGTAATTTTATTTTATTTCTAGGAAAGTGTTCCATGCCATTACTTAATGGAAATTGGAATCTAATATTTCCTTCCTTCATATCAATAATTGCACCAATCGTTCTAAGGAAAGGTTTACCAAGAATAATAGGACATGAAGGATTGCAATCTATGTCAAGAACAATAAAATCTACGGGCACATAATTCCTATTTTCAAAAATAATAACATCATTAATTCTTCCCATAGGTTTCTTAATAGTGGAATCCGCAAGGTGCAAGTTTAAAGAGCAATCATCAAAATCACGGAAACCTAACAAATCACACAAAGTCTTTTGGAATCGTGGAAACACTAGCACCCAAATCACATAAAGCATAGCTTCATGATCTTTAATTTAATTTTAATAGTTGGTTCCCACTCATCATAAAGTTTTCTAGGGATAGAAACTTCCAATTCAAGTTTTTCTTCATAAGATTGCATCAAGGCATCAACGATATGTTTAGTAAACACTTTATTTTGACTATAAGCATGAGGAGAATTTAGCACGGATTGCAACAAGGAAATACAATCAATCAAAGAGCAATTTTCATAGTTAAATTCCTTGAAATCCATAATAGTGGGTTTAGCAACATCTAGGGTTTTAATTTCTTCAATCTCGCTTTTATCAAATTTAGCATCAAGATCAACAAATTCCGAATTCTTGGAACGCCTTCTAGGTAAAGGTGGATCATATTCAGTCCCATCATTATCAAGATTCATATTGAAAAACAAAGATTTAATAGGGGACACATCAATAACTTTTAGATCTTCATCATTATTTTCATAGGAACTAGAAGAACACACTCTTATAAAGGCATCTTTCTTAGCACGCATCCTAGCGGTTATTTCTTTGCACTCATCAATGGAAATTCTCATGGCTTTGAGAGACTCATTGATATCATTCTTAGGTGGAATTGATCTAAGTTTCAAAGAATCAACATCAATAGAAATTCTATCAATGTTCCTAGCCAAATCATCAATCTTAAGCATTTTTTCTTCAATCATAGCATTAAAATTCTTTTGCGAAGTAATAAATTTTTTAATATTAGATTCAAAATCAGAGGCATCTTATTATAATTTCCATAAGAATTGTTGTAGGAATTACCATAATTATTAGAGGGATTACTAGGATAAGGCCTAGGATTAAAATTTCCTCTATACGCGTTGTTACCAAAATTGTTCCTACCAACAAAATTCACATCCATAGATTCATTATTATTCTCAATCAAAGTAGACAAGGGCATATCATTAGGATCAGAAGAAACACTCTTATTAGCAAATAATTTCATAAGTTCATCCATCTTTCCACTCAAAACATTAATTTCTTCTATCGCATGCACCTTTTTATTAGTAGATCTTTCAGTATGCCATTGAGAATAATTAACCATAATATCTATCTAGGAGTTTAGTAGCTTATCCTAAAGTGATTTCCATAAAAGTGCCTCCCACGGCCGGATCTAAAAGATTTCTAGAAGCAAAATTGAATCCGACATAAACTTTTTGTATAATCATCCACAAATTTAAACCATGAGTAGGGCAATTACGTATCATTAATTTCATTCTCTCCCGAGCTTGTGCAACATGTTAATGATCAAGTTGCTTAAAGTTCATAATATCGTTTCTAGAGAGATGATCTTAGCGGGAGGAAAATAGTTAGAGATAAAAGCATCTTTGCACTTGTTCCATGAATCAATACTATTTTTAGCAAAGACGAAAACCAAGCTTTAGCACGATCTCTAAGCGAAAAAGGAAATGGCTTCAATTTAACAATATCATTATCCACATCTTTCTTCTTTTGCATGTCACACAAATCAACGAAGCTATTAAGATGGGTAGCGGCATCTTCACTAGGAAGGCCGGAAAACGGATCTTTCGTGACAAGATTCAGCAAAGCAGTATTAATTTCACAAGATTCAGCATCGGTAAGAGGAGCAATCGGAGTGCTAATAAAATCATTGTTGTTGATATTGGTGAAGTCACACAATTTAGTATTATTCTTGAGCCATCGTGATAAGCAAGCAAACTAACACACAAGCAAACAAAAAGCAAGCGGGCAAAAAGAGGCAAATAGAGAAAGAGGGGGAGGATAGAGAGAGAGGGTGAATAAAACAGTAAGGGTGAAGTGGGGGAGAGGAAAACGAGAGGCAAATGGCAAATAATGTAATGCGGGAGATAAGGGTTTGTGATGGGTACTTGGTATGTTGACTGTTGCGAAGACCTCCCCGGCAACGGCGCCAGAAATCCTTCTTGCTACCTCTTGAGCACTGCGTTCGTTTTCCCCGAAGAGGAAGGGATGATGCAGCAAAGTAGCGTAATTATTTCCCTCAGTTTTTGAGAACCAAGGTATCAATCCAGTAGGAGCCTACACGCGAGTCCCTCGTACCTGCACAAAACAAATAAATCCTCGCAACCAACGCAAATTGGGGTTGTCAATCCCTATGAGACCACTTACGAGAGTGAGATCTGATAGATAGGATAAAGATAATATTTTTGGTATTTTTATGATAAAGATGCAAAGTAAAATAAAGGCAAAGTAAATAGCAAAGTAGTAGGAGAACAATATGATAAAGATAGACCCGGGGGCCATAGGTTTCACTAGTGGCTTCTCTCAAGAGCATAAGTATTCTACGGATTGAGCAATTGACAGAATTGAGCGTAATTATGAGAATATCTAGGCATGATCATGTATATAGGCATCACGTCCGAGACAAGTAGACCGACTCCTGCCTGCATCTACTACTATTCACTATTAGAAAAAGGGTCAAATGTGAAGCACATTAGTGCCGGTTTGAATTTGAGCCGGCACTAATGTGTGTATTAGTGCCGGTTCCAACGGCTAGCCGGCCACTCTCATTAGTACCGGTTCGTGGCGAACGTTTAGCACTGGTTCGTGCCACGAACCGGTACTAAAGTGAGTGGTGGCAGGATGTTGTCAGTCCGGGGCCCCTCCAGCACCTTTAGTACCGGGTCGTATCACGAACCGGTACAAAAGGTCGTCCTACATAGACCCTTCGTCCACCCGAGCTCGCTCTGTTCTTCCCCTTTCCCCTCTCTTCTCTGTTCTTTTCCCTCTTCCTCTCAAGCTCAGCACACATTTTGTCCAAAATTTGTCAAGATTTGAAGGCCCCCATCCATTCAAATGATCACGAAGGTTAGCAACTTTGTCCTTTCATCTCTCATTGCTAGATTAGCTCGTGCAATGCTTTATATAGTGATTGATTTTTGAGTTTAGTAATTTGGGAGGAATTATATATATATATATGCTAGTATTTGATTTATATGCAACTTGAGGTCAAAAATAACACTTAGTTTGCATTTGTAGGTGTGGTTTACTTAGTACCTTCTAAATCTCCGTCGTAACCACCGTCGATTCCTCGCAACGTCCCGTCACCGGCACCACCTTGTGGTGAGCCTCTTGTTCATGAATTTTGATATAAAAAATTGATGTTTGTGTGATTTTGATATATAGTTACTCGTATAATTATCTTACCCGTACGTTGTTTGTTATACATAGTGCCATGGTTTTGATATTCGTCCCCGTCGGCCCTCGTCCGGGTTATGATTCGGATGTGGTATATTCTCTTTTAAAACTATTCATTGCATTTTGTGTTTATGACAAATTATGCCCATCAAGTTGACATAGATATTTGTATGTAGGAGGTAGTTGAACCGGAAATTCCAACCGACCCTATTGTCGAGAGGTTAAATTTAGTTGAAAGAGAAAACGAGGATTTGAAGGAAAAATTGAAAAGAATTGAGGGGGATAAGATGGAATTGGAGTTGCATGTTGCCGATGTCGTCGATGATCACAAGATTAAGATGGAGAAAATGCGCTTGAATATTAGAAAGATTAGAAAATATGCCATTCATAGTGAGGCTTGGTATCATTATGCTGTTGGATCAATTGTTACCTTAGTTGCGATCTTGATCGCATTTGTTGTTGCATTTAAATTATTTAGCTAGAGAGTTATTTGTTTGTTGCATTTAAGTGTTGTATGATCTTTATGTATGAACTTTACGTATTGTATTAATTTGGTGTTTTCGGTGCTGTGTATTGAAGATGAGCCGGCAATGGATGTACGATGACCGATGCTATCCTGAGTTCATTAATGGCGTGCGTACTTTTCTACTTGCGGCTGAGGCAAACAAGCAGGAGGATGGTTTTGTGCCTTGTCCATGTGCTGGCTGTAAGAATGGTCACAATTACTCTACGTCAAGAACCATTCACGTCCACCTGTTTGAGTCCGGTTTCATGCCCCACTATAATGTTTGGACCAAGCATGGAGAAAGAGGGGTTATGATGGAAGACAATGAAGAAGAAGAGGACGACGACAGCTATCCTGGCCATGGGTTCCCTGAATACGATGATACAACAATGAGGGAAGAAGCTGAGCCAGTAATGCGGGAAGAAGCTGAGCTGGCAATGCGGGAAGAAGCTGAAGAAGAGGCATCGGATGAGCCCGTTGATGATCTAGGTCAGGCCATTGCCGATGCAAAGAGAAACTGCGCAAGTGATTTGGAGAAGAAGAAGTTGTAGCGCATGTTAGAGGATCACAAAAAATTGTTGTACCCGAATTGCATAGGTGACAAGAAAAAGTTGGGCACCACACTGGAATTGCTACAATGGAAGGCAAATAATGGTGTATCTGACAAGGGATTTGGAAAGTTGGTAATGATAAATAATATGCTTCCAAAGGACAACGAATTGCCCGAGAGTACGTACGAAGCAAAGAAGGTTGTCTGCCCTCTAGGGTTAGAGGTGCAGAAGATACATGCATGCCCTAATGATTGCATCCTCTACCGCGGTGAGTACGAGGATTTGAACGCTTGCCCAGTATGCGGTGCATTGCGCTATAAGATCAGCCGCGATGACCCTGCTGATGTCGAGGGCGAGCGCCACAGGAAGAAGATTCCTGCCAAGGTGATGTGGTATGATCCTATAATACCATGGTTGAAACGTTTGTTCCAAAACAAAGACCATGCCAAGGCGATGCGATGGCACAGAGAAGACCGTAAGAAAGATGGAAAGTTGAGAGTACCCACTGACGGGTCGCGGTGGAGAAAAATCGAAAGAAAGTACGGGAAGGAGTTTGCAGATGACGCAAGGAACGTATGGTTTGGTCTAAGCGCAGATGGCATTAATCCTTTTGGGGAGCAGAGCAGCAACCATAGCACCTGGCATGTGACTCTATGTTTGTATAACCTTCCTCCTTGGTTGTGCATGAAGGGGAAGTTCATTATGATGCCAGTGCTCATCCAAGGCCCTAAGCAACCCGGCAACGACATTGATGTGTACCTAAGGCCATTAGTTGAAGAACTCTTACAACTGTGGAATGGAACAGGTGTATGTGCGTGGGATGAGCACATGGGGGAAGAATTTGACCTAAAGGCGTTGCTGTTCGTGACCATCAATGATTGGCCTGCTCTCAGTAACCTTTCAGGATAGACAAACAAGGGATACCGCGCATGCACGCACTGTTTGGACGATACCGACAGTATATATTTGGCTAATTGTAAGAAGAATGTGTACGTGGGACATCGTCGATTTCTTCCGAGCAGGCATCCCGTAAGAAAGAAATGCAAGCATTTCAAAGGTGAGGCGGATCACCGGACGAAGCCTCACCACCGTACTGGTGCTAATGTACATGATATGGTCAAGGATTTGAAGGTGGTCTTTGGAAAGGGTCCTGGTGGACAACATGTTCTGAGTGACGCTGACGGACGCGCACCCATGTGGAAGAAGAAATCTGTATTTTGGGACCTGCCCTATTGGAAAGACCTAGAGGTCCGCTCCGCAATCGATGTGATGCACGTGACGAAGAATCTTTATGTGACCCTGCTTGGCTTCTTGGGCGTGTATGGGAAGACAAAAGATACACCTGAGGCACGGGAGGACCAGCAACGTATGCACGGAAAAGACGGCATACATCAGGGTCATGCAAGCTACGCACTTACCAAAGAAGAGAAGGAAATCTTCTTTGAATGCCTGCTCAGTATTAAGGTACCGTCTGGCTTCTCGTCGAATATAAAGGGAATAATAAACATGGCAGAGAAAAAGTTCCAGAACCTAAAGTCTTATGACTGCCACGTGATTGTGACGCAACTGCTTCCGGTTGCATTGAGGGGGCTTCTACCGGAAAACGTTCGATTAGCCATTGTGAAGCTATGTGAATTCCTCAATGCAATCTCTCAGAAGGTAATCGATCCAGAAATCATACCAAGGTTAGAGAATGATTTGGTGCAATGTCTTGTCAGTTTCGAGTTGGTGTTCCCACCATCCTTCTTCAACATCATGACGCACGTCCTAGTTCACCTATGTGAAGAGATTAACGTTTTGGGTCCTGTATTTCTACACAATATGTTCCCCTTTGAGAGGTTCATGGGAGTCTTAAAGAAATATGTTCATAACCGTGCTAGGCCAGAAGGAAGCATCTCCAAGGGCCATGAAAATGAGGAGGTCATTGAGTTTTGTATTGACTTTATTCCTGACCTTAAGCCGATTGGTGTTCCTGAATCGCGGCATAAGGGCAGACTGGATGGAAAAGGCACGCTAGGAGGGGAACAAATAATATGTATGGACGGACATTCTCTCACTGAAGCACACTACACAGTTCTACAGAATTCTGCCTTGGTGGCTCCGTATATGGATGAACACAATAATTTGCTACGCTCCAAACACTCGGAGCTGTCTGATGACTGGATTACACGTGAACAAACCAGGAGTTTCACACTTGCAGACACGTACCATGCATGACGCCTCTATTGAAGATGACTTGTACTTGTTGTCCCAGTTACCATCTTCGAATATAATGACTTTCAAAGGGTACAAGATAAATGGTAATACATTTTACACGATCGCCCAAGATAAGAAGAGCACCAACCAAAACAGTGGTGTCCGCTTTGATGCAGAAACCAAGATGGGAAAGGAAACATATTATGGTTATATACAGGACATATGGGAACTTGACTATCGACGTGGTTTGAAGGTCCCTTTGTTTCGGTGCAAATGGGTCAATATGACACGAGGCGGGGTAACGAAATGACAACAGTGGATCTCAACAATCTTGCGTATGCAGACGAACCATTCGTCCTAGCCAATGATGTGGCACAGGTTTTCTATGTGAAGGACATGTCTACCAAGCCAGAAAAAGAAAAGATAAGGAAGCGAATGCATCGTACGATGAGCCAAAGCGGCACATAGTTTTTCTGGGAAGAGAAACATCGTGGGAGTGGATGACAAGACAGACATGTCAGGAGATTATGAAAAGTTTGATGAAATTGCTCCATTCACAGTGAATATTGACCCGAGCATCCAGTTAAATGATGAAGATTATTCCATGGCTACGACGCAAAGGGACACACGCGAAGAAAAAGTTACACACCCAAAGATCTGGGATGTGATCGGCTTCACTATCATCACTTTCTTCTGTGTTTCACACCCAGGAGGGAATCTCTGTAATAGTTAGGGTAGCTAGTTATGTGTTTTGGCATTTGAAACGCGAAGAAATTTTATGTGCAAGCAAATTCTTTCATGCATTTACTGATTTTTTTCAGCTAAATGACCCTGAAATTGAAAAGCATTTCAAATGAACTCGGAAAAGGTTGAAAGTTGGCATGGTATCATAATTTCACCCACATAGCATGTGCAAAAAAGTAGAGAGGGTTACCGCAAAAACTGGATGCACTTCATGTACAAAATGGACAATCTCTTTCGAAGTATCAGGGTTTCGGACGAAAACTCATCCGTTACAAAGGCATTTCATTTTTTAAATAACCTAAGCATTACCAAATTGAATATAATGATAAAAACACACTAATATTAAACATAAGAAAAAAGAATCACTGAAAAATCTATTTTCAAAGTTAAGTTATTCACAAACTAGTGATTCACACAAATTTCAAATAATTCAAAATTTAAACTATTCAAATTTGTAAACTACCGGTACTAACAGAAAGTTTGTAATTTTTTGTACCTAAAGCAAAAATATTCACAAACAAACTCTAAATACAGCAAAAAACAACTCGAAAATAAATAAAACAAAAATAAATAAAGCAAAAAATAAGAAAAAAAAAGCCCACCTACTGGGCCACAGCGGCCTGCATACGACTAGAAACCCAAATTCTAGTTGGGCCAGGATGCAGGCCCGCTAGGCCCAGTAGGCCCAACAGGGCATCGCAGAAGAGGTAGGCCCAGAAGGCCTGCTTAAGAGAGGAGCTCGAGACAGCAGCGACGGCGGGGCTTATAAGCAGGTGCGAGTGCCCCTCGGCTAGCGAGGTGGGACTAAACTTTTGCGCCCCTCGCCTGGCAGCGCACACCCTTTAGTACCGGGTCGTGGCTCCAACCGGTACTAAAGGGGGGTCTTTAGTACCGGTTGGAGCCACCACCCGTACTAAGGGGTGCCATTCCCGCCGCTTGGCCTGGCCAAAACAGACCTTTAGTACCGGTTGGTGGCTCCAACCGGTACTAAAGGTTGTTCTATATAAGAAAACACTTCAAAAAAAATTGTCAGTTTCTCATCTCTCCCGCTTCTTTCTCCTCTGCCCCGTCGCCGCCGCCCCTCGTCGCCGTCCCCGTCGCCGTCCGTCACCGTCGTCGTCCCCGTCCCCGTCGTCCCCGCTGCCGCGCCGCGCCCCGCCCGTCCTCCCGTCGTCCCCGCCCGGCCCGTCCTCCCGCATCGTCCCGCCCGGCGTCCCGTCCCCGTCGTCGCCACGCCCATCCCCATCATCCGCCCCATCTCCGTCTCTGTCCCCATCCCCATCGCCGCCCACCGTCGTCGTGCCTTGCCGGTGAGCTCCTGTGCCCCGGCCACCAACCACACACACACACACACATTGTTATAGAATTGTTAGCAATCTTTCTGTTTTTTAGTTATAGAATTATTAGAAATGTTAGTTTTAGTTATAGAAATGTTAGTTATATAGAAATATTAGAAATGTTAGTTATATAGAAATGTTTTTTAGTTATAGAAATATTAGAAATGTTAGTTTTAGTTATAGAAATATTCGAAATGTTAGTTTTAGTTATAAAATTTAGAATTTGCATATATGAAATCACAATCCATCATTTAAAAAATGTTACTTTACTTTTGCGGCATATAGTATTTGTAGTCACGATGCCCGGCCCGCATCCTCGTCGTCGACCCGTTCGCGATGACGTCCTGCTTCAGAGGACCCATGTCCGGGACTGGGCTCCGCCGGACTGGCACTGGGAGGTGCTACCTTCAGGGGCGCGACGCTTGGTGAGGAACCCGGCCCCAGGTCCCGTCGTCGACCCTCATCTCCTTTGGTGGCGTTCGCGTGGGCCACTTTCAGTGCGGAGGGAGCCGGCCCCGCCGGAGGTGGTACGTCGCCGTGTCAGGGAGGAGGACGAGCACGTCCAACGCTACATGGCTGCTATGGACGTCAGGTTCTCCAATACCTGGCAGGTTCTTTTGGGAGATCACCCGAGCTATGATCCAGTGATGGTTCCTTCTCTTTGGGTGTCCACCGCCCGCACCTCAGGAACCGCGAGTGGCCTAGATTACTCTGTAGTATTTGATCTTTATTAGCTTGCTAGCTAGCTAGCTAGTGATGTATTCGATATTATATCTATTATTCGAGACGATGTATTCGAGATTATATCTATTATTCGAGACGATGTATTCGAGATTATCTATTCGAGACGACGTATTCGAGATTATATTTGATGATGCTTATTATGTACTATGATTGATCAGTTTTTCCTTATTAATTGATTGCATCCATGCATTGTAATTTGAATATATTTCTTTTGGATTAGTTAAACAAAACCTATGGCGGACAATACCGGCAGAGAGGGAGAAGAGGCCCTGTTCAATATCATACGCAATCTCGCGGGCCAGATGGTGATCAGAATGAGAAGATTATGACGGCTCCGATATCTAAACAACACCGGGGAGGGTGATATGATATTCGATCGCGCCGACGACGAATTGATGAAGTCATGAACTATGAACATGACGAAGAAAATGTTGATCTTGAAACAACAAAGACCGGTGAGGTATATATATTTATATAAGCAGGCATCTGGTGATCATCACATGTTTTAAATGACTTGAAGATATATTAAACGAATCGATCTTTCTTCTTTCAGCCATCCGATCGAGCAAATCTTCCAGGCAACAGGAACGTGGCCCGAACAAAAAGTTGAAGGAGGGTAAAGTACAATATCGAGGCCATCAGACCTAATGGCGAACCATTAGCGCCTAAGAAGATTGCGGAACAAGTTCATTTGTCAGTGGAGTTCTTGTGAAGGACCAACTCCCGATCTCCCTTCAAGAATGGAGAAGAGCCAGCAAAGCACGTCCAGGAGTTACTTTTGTCGACGACAGACAAAAACTTCTGCTTTGGGAAACGCTCATGGAACATTTCACCCTACCAGATCATTTCACAGATGCAGATGTGGAGAAAGTCAAGGACGCTGCTCTTAGGAAGATGGCGGTTGCATCAAGAACCACAAGATTCGTGAATGGCCAAGTACGTCAAGAGGAAAGGAAGACTCCAGTATTCGAAGGAACACTAGAGAAGCAAAGTGCTCATTGGGACGATTTCATGAATTCAAGGATTCGGAATTATCTAAGGAAACGGTCGAGAATAAA